>NW_026605130.1:0-300000 GCF_945859685.1 Eupeodes corollae
AAGTATCTCAGATACAATAGCATCGCAAGCACGTAGAAAGGAGTACCTTTTCACGGTGTATCGAACATTAAATTTTGTGACTACTTTTTTGTTGAAAATTTTGATGTCGAGTATCTCAGATACAATAGCATCGCAAGCACGTCCATCGTACATTAAATTTTGTGACTACTTTTTTGTTGAAAATTTTGATGTCGAGTATCTCAGATACAATAGCATCGCAAGCACGTAGGAAGGAGTACCTTTTCAACGGTGTTTCGAACATTAAATTTTGTGACCACTTTTTTGTTGAAAATTTTGGTGTCGAGTATCTCAGATACAATAGCATCGCAAGCACGTAGAAAGGAGTACCTTTTCAACGGTGTATCGAACATTAAATTTTGTGACTACTTTTTTGTTGAAAATTTTGATGTCGAGTATCTCAGATACAATAGCATCGCAAGCACGTACATCGTACATTAAATTTTGTGACTACTTTTTTGTTGAAAATTTTGATGTCGAGTATCTCAGATACAATAGCATCGCAAGCACGTCCATCGTACATTAAATTTTTGTGACTACTTGTTTGTTGAAAATTTTGATGTCGAGTATCTCAGATACAATATCATCGCAAGCACGTACAACGTACATTAAATTTGTTGACTACTTTTTTGTTGAAAATTTGATGTCGAGTATCTCAGATACAATAGCATCGCAAGCACGTAGGAAGGAGTACCTTTTCAACGATGTATCGAACACTAAATTTTTTGACTACTTTTATGTTGAAAATTTTGATGTCGAGTATCTCAGATACAATAGCATCGCAAGCACGTACATCGAACATTAAATTTTGTGACTACTTTTTGTTGAAAATTTTGATGTCGGGTATCTCAGATACAATAGCATCGCAAGCACGTAGAAAGGAGTACCTTTTCAACGGTGTATCGAACATTAAATTTTGTGACTACTTTTTTGTTGAAAATTTTGATGTCGAGTATCTCAGATACTATAGCATCGCAAGCACGTCCATCGTACATTAAATTTTGTGACTACTTTTTTGTTGAAAATTTTGATGGCGAGTATCTTAGATACAATAACATCGCAAGCACGTACATCGTACATTAAATTTTGTGACTACTTTTTTGTTGAAAATTTTGATGTCGAGTATCTCGGATACAATAGCATCGCAAGCACGTAGGAAGGAGTACCTTTTTAACGATGTATCGAACATTAAATTTTTTGACTACTTTTTTGTTGAAAATTTTGAAGTATCTCAGATACAATAGCATCGAAAGCACGTACATCGTACATTAAATTTTTTGACTACTTTTTTGTTGAAAATTTTAATGTCGAGTATCTCAGATACAATAGCATCGCAAGCACGTACATCGTACATTAAATTTTGTGACTACTTTTTTGTTGAAAATTTTTGATGTCGAGTATCTCAGATACAATAGCATCGCAAGCACGTACATCGTACATTAAATTTTGTGACTACTTTTTTGTTGAAAATTTTGATGTCGAGTATCTCAGATACAATAGCATCGCAAGCACGTACATCGTACATTAAATTTTGTGACTACTTTTTTGTTGAAAATTTTGATGTCGAGTATCTCAGATACAATAGCATCGCAAGCACGTACATCGTACATTTAATTTTGTGACTACGTTTTTGTTGAAAATTTTGGTGTCGAGTATCTCAGATACAATAGCATCGCAAGTACGTAGGAAGGAGTACCTTTTCAACGGTGTATCGAACATTAAATTTTTGTGACTACTTTTTTGTTGAAAATTTTGATGTCGAGTATCTCGGATACAATAGCATCGAAAGCACGTACATCGTACATTAAATTTTGTGACTACTTTTTTGTTGAAAATTTTGATGTCGAGTATCTCAGATACAATAGCATCGCAAGCACGTACATCGTACATTAAATTTTGTGACTACTTTTTTGTTGAAAATTTTGATGTCGAGTATCTCAGATACAATAGCATCGCAAGCACGTACATCGTACATTAAATTTTGTGACTACTTTTTTGTTGAAAATTTTGATGTCGAGTATCTCAGATACAATAGCATCGCAAGCACGTACATCGTACATTAAATTTTGTGACTACTTTTTTGTTGAAAATTTTGATGTCGAGTATCTCAGATACAATAGCATCGCAAGCACGTAGGAAGGAGTACCTTTTCAACGGTGCATCGAACATTAAATTTTGTGACTACTTTTTTTGTTGAAAATTTTGATGTCGAGTATCTTAGATACAATAGCATCGCAAGCACGTAGGAAGGAGTACCTTTTCAACGGTGTATCGAACATTAAATTTTGTGACTACTTTTTTGTTGAAAATTTTGATGTCGAGTATCTCAGATACAATAGCATCGCAAGCACGTAGGAAGGAGTACCTTTTCAACGGTGTTTCGAACATTAAATATTGTGACTACTTTTTTGTTGAAAATTTTGATGTCGAGTATCTCAGATACAATAGCATCGCAAGCACGTAGAAAGGAGTACCTTTTCAACGGTGTATCGAACATTAAATTTTGTGACTACTTTTTTGTTGAAAATTTTGATGTCGAGTATCTCAGATACAATAGCATCGCAAGCACGTCCATCGTACATTAAATTTTGTGACTACTTTTTTGTTGAAAATTTTGATGTCGAGTATCTCGGATACAATAGCATCGCAAGCACGTAGGAAGGAGTACCTTTTCAACGGTGTATCGAACATTAAATTTTGTGACTACTTTTTTGTTGAAAATTTTGATGTCGAGTATCTCAGATACAATAGCATCGCAAGCACGTACATCGTACATTAAATTTTGTGACTACTTTTTTGTTGAAAATTTTGATGTCGAGTATCTCAGATACAATAGCATCGCAAGCACGTACATCGTACATTAAATTTTGTGACTACTTTTTTGTTGAAAATTTTGATGTCGAGCATCTCAGATACAATAGCATCGCAAGCAAGTACATCGTACATTAAATTTTGTGACTACTTTTTTGTTGTTGAAAATTTTGATGTCGAGTATCTCAAATACAATAGCATCGCAAGCACGTAGGAAGGAGTACCTTTTCAACGGTGTATCGAGCATTAAATTTTTTGACTACTTTTTTGTTGAAAATTTTGATGTCGAGTATCTCAGATACAATAGCATCGCAAGCACGTACATAGTACATTAAATTTTGTGGCTTCTTTTTTGTTGAAAATTTTTGTTGTCGAGTATCTCAGATACAATAGCATCGCAAGCACGTAG
The DNA here is from genome assembly GCF_945859685.1 of Eupeodes corollae. Lineage (NCBI taxonomy): Eukaryota > Metazoa > Arthropoda > Insecta > Diptera > Syrphidae > Eupeodes > Eupeodes corollae. The sequence goes on from NW_026605130.1 coordinate 3,239, forward strand.
GAAGGAGTACCTTTTCAACGGCGTATCGAACACTAAATTTTTTGACTACTTTTTTGTTGAAAATTTTGATGTCGAGTATCTCAGATACAATAGCATCGCAAGCACGTACATCGTACATTTAATTTTGTGACTACGTTTTTGTTGAAAATTTTGATGTCGAGTATCTCAGATACAATAGCATCGCAAGCACGTAAGAAGGAGTACCTTTTCAACGGTGTATCGAACATTAAATTTTGTGACTACTTTTTTGTTGAAAATTTTGATGTCGAGTATCTCGGATACAATAGCATCGAAAGCACGTACATCGTACATTAAATTTTTTGACTACTTTTTTTGTTGAAAATTTTGATGGCGAGTGTCTCAGATACAATAGCATCGCAAGCACGTACATCGTACATTAAATTTTGTGACTACTTTTTTGTTGAAAATTTTGATGTCGAGTATCTCAGATAAAATAGCATCGCAAGCACGTACATCGAACATTAAATTTTGTGACTACTTTTTTGTTGAAAATTTTGGTGTCGAGTATCTCAGATACAATAGCATCGCAAGCACGTACATCGTACATTAAATTTTGTGACTACTTTTTTGTTGAAAATTTTGATGTCGAGTATCTCAGATACAATAGCATCGCAAGCACGTAGGAAGGAGTACCTTTTCAACGGTTGTATCGAACATTAAATTTTGTGACTACTTTTTGTTGAAAATTTTGATGTCGAGTATCTTAGATACAATAGCATCGCAAGCACGTAGGAAGGAGTACCTTTTCAACGGTGTATCGAACATTCAATTTTGTGACTACTTTTTTGTTGAAAATTTTGATGTCGAGTATCTCAGATACAATAGCATCGCAAGCACGTAGGGAGGAGTACCTTTTCAACGGTGTTTCGAACATTAAATATTGTGACTACTTTTTTGTTGAAAATTTTGATGTCGAGTATCTCAGATACAATAGCATCGCAAGCACGTAGAAAGGAGTACCTTTTCAACGGTGTATCGAACATTAAATTTTGTGACTACTTTTTTGTTGAAAATTTTGATGTCGAGTATCTCAGATACAATAGCATCGCAAGCACGTCCATCGTACATTAAATTTTGTGACTACTTTTTTGTTGAAAATTTTGATGTCGAGTATCTCAGATACAATAGCATCGCAAGCACGTAGGAAGGAGTACCTTTCAACGGTGTATCGAACATTAAATTTTGTGACTACTTTTTTGTTGAAAATTTTGATGTCGAGTATCTCAGATACAATAGCATCGCAAGCACGTACATCGTACATTAAATGTTGTGACTACTTTTTTGTTAAAAATTTTGATGTCGAGTATCTCAGATACAATAGCATCGCAAGCACGTACATCGAACATTAAATTTTGTGACTACTTTTTTGTTGAAAATTTTGATGTCGAGTATCTCAGATACAATAGCATCGCAAGCACGTACATCGTACATTAAATTTTTTGACTTGAAAATTTTGATGTCGAGTATCTCAGATACAATAGCATCGCAAGCACGTCCATCGTACATTAAATTTTGTGACTACTTTTTTGTTGAAAATTTTGATGTCGAGTATCTCAGATACAATAGCATCGCAAGCACGTACATCGTACATTAAATTTTTTGACTACTTTTTTGTTGAAAATTTTGATGTCGAGTATCTCAGATACAATAGCATCGCAAGCACGTAGGAAGGAGTACCTTTTCAACGGTGTTTCGAACATTAAATATTGTGACTACTTTTTTGTTGAAAATTTTGATGTCGAGTATCTCAGATACAATAGCATCGCAAGCACGTAGAAAGGAGTACCTTTTCAACGGTGTATCGAACATTAAATTTTGTGACTACTTTTTTGTTGAAAATTTTGATGTCGAGTATCTCAGATACAATAGCATCGCAAGCACGTCCATCGTACATTAAATTTTGTGACTACTTTTTTGTTGAAAATTTTGATGTCGAGTATCTCAGATACAATAGCATCGCAAGCACGTACATCGTACATTAAATTTTGTGACTACTTTTTTGTTGAAAATTTTGATGTCGAGACTACTTTTTTGTTGAAAATTTTGATGTCGAGTATCTCAGATACAATAGCATCGAAGCACGTAGGAAGTAGTACCTTTTCAACGGTGTATCGAACACTAAATTTTTTGACTACTTTTTTGTTGAAAATTTTGATGTCGAGTATCTCAGATACAATAGCATCGCAAGCACGTACATCGTACATTTAATTTTTTGACTACTTTTTTGTTGAAAATTTTGATGTCGAGTATCTCAGATACAATAGCATCGCAAGTACGTAGGAAGGAGTACCTTTTCAACGGTGTATCGAACACTAAATTTTTTGACTACTTTTATGTTGAAAACTTTGATGTCGAGTATCTCAGATACAATAGCATCGCAAGCACGTACATCGTACATTAAATTTTGTGACTACTTTTTTGTAGAAAATTTTGATGTCGAGTATCTCAGATACAATAGCATCGAAGCACGTAGGAAGGAGTACCTTTTCAACGGTGTATCGAACACTAAATTTTTTGACTACTTTTTTGTTGAAAATTTTGATGTCGAGTATATCAGATACAATAGCATCGCAAGCACGTACATCGTACATTTAATTTTGTGACTACATTTTTGTTGAAAATTTTGATGTCGAGTATCTCCGATACAATAGCATCGCAAGCACGTAGGAAGGAGTACCTTTTCAACGGTGTATCGAACATTAAATTTTGTGACTACTTTTTTCTTGAAAATTTTGATGTCGAGTATCTCAGATACAATAGCATCGAAAGCACGTACATCGTACATTAAATTTTGTGACTACTTTTTTGTTGAAAATTTTGATGTCGAGTATCTCAGATACAATAGCATCGCAAGCACGTACATCGTACATTAAATTTTGTGACTACTTTTTTGTTGAAAATTTTGATGTCGAGTATCTCAGATACAATAGCATCGAAGCACGTAGGGAGGAGTACCTTTTCAACGGTGTATCGAACACTAAATTTTTTGACTACTTTTTTGTTGAAAATTTTGATGTCGAGTATCTCAGATACAATAGCATCGCAAGCACGTACATCGTACATTTAATTTTGTGACTACGTTTTTGTTGAAAATTTTGATGTCGAGTATCTCAGATACAATAACATCGCAAGCACGTACATCGTACATTAAATTTTGTGACTACTTTTTTGTTGAAAATTTTGATGTCGAGTATCTCAGATACAATAGCATCGCAAGCACGTACATCGAACATTAAATTTTGTGACCACTTTTTTGTTGAAAATTTTGATGTCGAGTATCTCAGATACAATAGCATCGCAAGCACGTACATCGTTCATTAAATTTTGTGACTACTTTTTTGTTGAAAATTTTGATGTCGAGTATCTCAGATACAATAGCATCGCAAGCACGTAGGAAGGAGTACCTTTTCAACGGTGTATCGAACATTAAATTTTGTGACTACTTTTTTGTTGAAAATTTTGATGTCAAGTATCTCAGATACAATAGCATCGAAAGCACGTACATCGTACATTAAATTTTTTGACTACTTTTTTGTTGAAAATTTTGATGTCGAGCATCTCAGATACAATAACATCGCAAGCACGTACATCGTACATTAAATTTTGTTACTACTTTTTTGTTGAAAATTTTGATGTCGAGTATCGCAGATACAATAGCATCGCAAGCACGTAGGAATGAGTACCTTTTCAACGGTGTATCGTACATTAAATTTTTTGACTACTTTTCTGTTGAAAATTTTAATGTCGAGTATCTCAGATACAATAGCATCGCAAGCACGTACATCGTACATTAAATTTTGTGACTACTTTTTTGTTGAAAATTTTGATGTCGAGTATCTCGGATACAATAGCATCGGAAGCACGTAGGAAGGAGTACCTTTTCAACGGTGTATCGAACATTAAATTTTTTGACTACTTTTTTGTTGAAAATTTTGAAGTATCTCAGATACAATAGCATCGAAAGCACGTACATCGTACATTAAATTTTAGAAGTACTTTTTTGTTGAAAATTTTAATGTCAAGTATCTCAGATACAATAGCATCGCAAGCACGTAGAAAGGAGTACCTTTTCAACGGTGTATCGAACATTAAATTTTGTGACTACTTTTTTGTTGAAAATTTTGATGTCGAGTATCTCAGATACAATAGCATCGCAAGCACGTCCATCGTACATTAAATTTTGTGACTACTTTTTTGTTGAAAATTTTGATGTCGAGTATCTCAGATACAATAACATCGCAAGCACGTAGGAAGGAGTACCTTTTCAACGGTGTTTCGAACATTAAATTTTGTGACCACTTTTTTGTTGAAAATTTTGGTGTCGAGTATCTCAGATACAATAGCATCGCAAGCACGTAGAAAGGAGTACCATTTCAACGGTGTATCGAACATTAAATTTTGTGACTACTTTTTTGTTGAAAATTTTGATGTCGAGTATCTCAGATACAATAGCATCGCAAGCACGTACATCGTACATTAAATTTTGTGACTACTTTTTTGTTGAAAATTTTGATGTCGAGTATCTCAGATACAATAGCATCGCAAGCACGTCCATCGTACATTAAATTTTGTGACTACTTGTTTGTTGAAAATTTTGATGTCGAGTATCTCAGATACAATAGCATCGCAAGCACGTACAACGTACATTAAATTTGTTGACTACTTTTTTGTTGAAAATTTTGATGTCGAGTATCTCAGATACAATAGCATCGCAAGCACGTAGGAAGGAGTACCTTTTCAACGATGTTTTGAACACTAAATTTTTTGACTACTTTTATGTTGAAAATTTTGATGTCGAGTATCTCAGATACAATAGCATCGCAAGCACGTACATCGAACATTAAATTTTGTGACTACTTTTTTGTTGAAAATTTTGATGTCGGGTATCTCAGATACAATAGCATCGCAAGCACGTAGAAAGGAGTACCTTTTCAACGGTGTATCGAACATTAAATTTTGTGACTACTTTTTTGTTGAAAATTTTGATGTCGAGTATCTCAGATACAATAGCATCGCAAGCACGTCCATCGTACATTAAATTTTGTGACTACTTTTTTGTTGAAAATTTTGATGGCGAGTATCTTAGATACAATAGCATCGCAAGCACGTACATCGTACATTAAATTTTGTGACTACTTTTTTGTTGAAAATTTTGATGTCGAGTATCTCGGATACAATAGCATCGCAAGCACGTAGGAAGGAGTACCTTTTTAACGATGTATCGAACATTAAATTTTTTGACTACTTTTTTGTTGAAAATTTTGAAGTATCTCAGATAGAATAGCATCGAAAGCACGTACATCGTACATTAAATTTTTTGACTACTTTTTTGTTGAAAATTTTAATGTCGAGTATCTCAGATACAATAGCATCGCAAGCACGTACATCGTACATTAAATTTTGTGACTACTTTTTTGTTGAAAATTTTGATGTCGAGTATCTCAGATACAATAGCATCGCAAGCACGTACATCGTACATTAAATTTTGTGACTACTTTTTTGTTGAAAATTTTGATGTCGAGTATCTCAGATACAATAGCATCGCAAGCACGTACATCGTACATTAAATTTTGTGACTACTTTTTTGTTGAAAATTTTGATGTCGAGTATCTCAGATACAATAGCATCGCAAGCACGTACATCGTACATTTAATTTTGTGACTACGTTTTTGTTGAAAATTTTGGTGTCGAGTATCTCAGATACAATAGCATCGCAAGTACGTAGGAAGGAGTACCTTTTCAACGGTGTATCGAACATTAAATTTTGTGACTACTTTTTTGTTGAAAATTTTGATGTCGAGTATCTCGGATACAATAGCATCGAAAGCACGTACATCGTACATTAAATTTTGTGACTACTTTTTTGTTGAAAATTTTGATGTCGAGTATCTCAGATACAATAGCATCGCAAGCACGTACATCGTACATTAAATTTTGTGACTACTTTTTTGTTGAAAATTTTGATGTCGAGTATCTCAGATACAATAGCATCGCAAGCACGTACATCGTACATTAAATTTTGTGACTACTTTTTTGTTGAAAATTTTGATGTCGAGTATCTCAGATACAATAGCATCGCAAGCACGTAGGAAGGAGTACCTTTTCAACGGTGCATCGAACATTAAATTTTGTGACTACTTTTTTGTTGAAAATTTTGATGTCGAGTATCTTAGATACAATAGCATCGCAAGCACGTAGGAAGGAGTAGCTTTTCAACGGTGTATCGAACATTAAATTTTGTGACTACTTTTTTGTTGAAAATTTTGATGTCGAGTATCTCAGATACAATAGCAACGCAAGCACGTAGGAAGGAGTACCTTTTCAACGGTGTATCGAACATTAAATTTTGTGACTACTTTTTTGTTGAAAATTTTGATGTCGAGTATCTCAGATACAATAGCATCGCAAGCACGTCCATCGTACATTAAATTTTGTGACTACTTTTTTGTTGAAAATTTTGATGTCGAGTATCTCGGATACAATAGCATCGCAAGCACGTAGGAAGGAGTACCTTTTCAACGGTGTATCGAACATTAAATTTTGTGACTACTTTTTTGTTGAAAATTTTGATGTCGAGTATCTCAGATACAATAGCATCGCAAGCACGTACATCGTACATTAAATTTTGTGACTACTTTTTTGTTGAAAATTTTGATGTCGAGTATCTCAGATACAATAGCATCGCAAGCACGTACATCGTACATTAAATTTTGTGACTACTTTTTTGTTGAAAATTTTGATGTCGAGCATCTCAGATACAATAGCATCGCAAGCACGTACATCGTACATTAAATTTTGTGACTACTTTTTTGTTGTTGAAAATTTTGATGTCGAGTATCTCAGATACAATAGCATCGCAAGCACGTAGGAAGGAGTACCTTTTCAACGGTGTATCGAGCATTAAATTTTTTGACTACTTTTTTGTTGAAAATTTTGATGTCGAGTATCTCAGATACAATAGCATCGCAAGCACGTACATAGTACATTAAATTTTGTGACTTCTTTTTTGTTGAAAATTTTGATGTCGAGTATCTCAGATACAATAGCATCGCAAGCACGTAGGAAGGAGTACCTTTTCAACGGCGTATCGAACACTAAATTTTTTGACTACTTTTTTGTTGAAAATTTTGATGTCGAGTATCTCAGATACAATAGCATCGCAAGCACGTACATCGTACATTTAATTTTGTGACTACGTTTTTGTTGAAAATTTTGATGTCGAGTATCTCAGATACAATAGCATCGCAAGCACGTAGGAAGGAGTACCTTTTCAACGGTGTATCGAACATTAAATTTTGTGACTACTTTTTTGTTGAAAATTTTGATGTCGAGTATCTCGGATACAATAGCATCGAAAGCACGTACATCGTACATTAAATTTTTTGACTACTTTTTTGTTGAAAATTTTGATGGCGAGTGTCTCAGATACAATAGCATCGCAAGCACGTACATCGTACATTAAATTTTGTGACTACTTTTTTGTTGAAAATTTTGATGTCGAGTATCTCAGATAAAATAGCATCGCAAGCACGTACATCGAACATTAAATTTTGTGACTACTTTTTTTTTGAAAATTTTGGTGTCGAGTATCTCAGATACAATAGCATCGCAAGCACGTACATCGTACATTAAATTTTGTGACTACTTTTTTGTTGAAAATTTTGATGTCGAGTATCTCAGATACAATAGCATCGCAAGCACGTAGGAAGGAGTACCTTTTCAACGGTGTATCGAACATTAAATTTTGTGACTACTTTTTTGTTGAAAATTTTGATGTCGAGTATCTTAGATACAATAGCATCGCAAGCACGTAGGAAGGAGTACCTTTTCAACGGTGTATCGAACATTCAATTTTGTGACTACTTTTTTGTTGAAAATTTTGATGTCGAGTATCTCAGATACAATAGCATCGCAAGCACGTAGGGAGGAGTACCTTTTCAACGGTGTTTCGAACATTAAATATTGTGACTACTTTTTTGTCGAAACTTTTGATGTCGAGTATCTCAGATACAATAGCATCGCAAGCACGTAGAAAGGAGTACCTTTTCAACGGTGTATCGAACATTAAATTTTGTGACTACTTTTTTGTTGAAAATTTCGATGTCGAGTATCTCAGATACAATAGCATCGCAAGCACGTCCATCGTACATTAAATTTTGTGACTACTTTTTTGTTGAAAATTTTGATGTCGAGTATCTCAGATACAATAGCATCGCAAGCACGTAGGAAGGAGTACCTTTTCAACGGTGTATCGAACATTAAATTTTGTGACTACTTTTTTGTTGAAAATTTTGATGTCGAGTATCTCAGATACAATAGCATCGCAAGCACGTACATCGTACATTAAATGTTGTGACTACTTTTTTGTTAAAAATTTTGATGTCGAGTATCTCAGATACAATAGCATCGCAAGCACGTACATCGAACATTAAATTTTGTGACTACTTTTTTGTTGAAAATTTTGATGTCGAGTATCTCAGATACAATAGCATCGCAAGCACGTACATCGTACATTAAATTTTGTGACTTGAAAATTTTGATGTCGAGTATCTCAGATACAATAGCATCGCAAGCACGTCCATCGTACATTAAATTTTGTGACTACTTTTTTGTTGAAAATTTTGATGTCGAGTATCTCAGATACAATAGCATCGCAAGCACGTACATCGTACATTAAATTTTTTGACTACTTTTTTGTTGAAAATTTTGATGTCGAGTATCTCAGATACAATAGCATCGCAAGCACGTAGGAAGGAGTACCGAACATTAAATATTATGACTACTTTTTTGTTGAAAATTTTGATGTCGAGTATCTCAGATACAATAGCATCGCAAGCACGTAGAAAGGAGTACCTTTTCAACGGTGTATCGAACATTAAATTTTGTGACTACTTTTTCGTTGAAAATTTTGATGTCGAGTATCTCAGATACAATAGCATCGCAAGCACGTCCATCGTACATTAAATTTTGTGACTACTTTTTTGTTGAAAATTTTGATGTCGAGTATCTCGGATACAATAGCATCGCAAGCACGTACATCGTACATTAAATTTTGTGACTACTTTTTTGTTGAAAATTTTTATGTCGAGTATCTCAGATACAATAGCATCGCAAGCACGTAGGAAGGAGTACCTTTTCAACGGTGTATCGAACATTAAATTTTGTGACTACTTTTTTGTTGAAAATTTTGATGTCGAGTATCTTAGATACAATAGCATCGCAAGCACGTAGGAAGGAGTACCTTTTCAACGGTGTATCGAACATTAAATTTTGTGACTACTTTTTTGTTGAAAATTTTGATGTCGAGTATCTCAGATACAATAGCATCGCAAGCACGTAGGGAGGAGTACCTTTTCAACGGTGTTTCGAATACTAAATATTGTGACTACTTTTTTGTTGAAAATTTTGATGTCGAGTATCTCAGATACAATAGCATCGCAAGCACGTAGAAAGGAGTACCTTTTCAACGGTGTATCGAACATTAAATTTTGTGACTACTTTTTTGTTGAAAATTTTGATGTCGAGTATCTCAGATACAATAGCATCGCAAGCAGGTCCATCGTACATTAAATTTTGTGACTACTTTTTTGTTGAAAGTTTTGATATCGAGTATCTCAGATACAATAGCATCGCAAGCACGTAGGAAGGAGTACGTTTTCAACGGTGTATCGAACATTAAATTTTGTGACTACTTTTTTGTTGAAAATTTTGATGTCGAGTATCTCAGATACAATAGCATCGCAAGCACGTACATCGTACATTAAATGTTGTGACTACTTTTTTGTTGAAAATTTTGATGTCGAGTATCTCAGATACAATAGCATCGCAAGCACGTACATCGAACATTAAATTTTGTGACTACTTTTTTGTTGAAAATTTTGATGTCGAGTATCTCAGATACAATAGCATCGCAAGCACGTACATCGTACATTAAATTTTGTGACTTGAAAATTTTGATGTCGAGTATCTCAGATACAATAGCATCGCAAGCACGTCCATCGTACATTAAATTTTGTGACTACTTTTTTGTTGAAAATTTTGATGTCGAGTATCTCAGATACAATAGCATCGCAAGCACGTACATCGTACATTAAATTTTTTGACTACTTTTTTGTTGAAAATTTTGATGTCGAGTATCTCAGATACAATAGCATCGCAAGCACGTACATCATACATTAAATTTTGTGACTTGAAAATTTTGATGTCGAGTATCTCAGATACAATAGCATCGCAAGCACGTACATCGTACATTAAATGTTGTGACTACTTTTTTGTTGAAAATTTTGATGTCGAGTATCTCAGATACAATAGCATCGCAAGCACGTACATCGTACATTAAATTTTTTGACTACTTTTTTGTTGAAAATTTTGATGTCGAGTATCTCAGATACAATAGCATCGCAAGCACGTAGGAAGGAGTACCTTTTCAACGGTGTTTCGAACATTAAATATTGTGACTACTTTTTTGTTGAAAATTTTGATGTCGAGTATCTCAGATACAATAGCATCGCAAGCACGTAGAAAGGAGTACCTTTTCAACGGTGTATCGAACATTAAATTTTGTGACTACTTTTTCGTTGAAAATTTTGATGTCGAGTATCTCAGATACAATAGCATCGCAAGCACGTCCATCGTACATTAAATTTTGTGACTACTTTTTTGTTGAAAATTTTGATGTCGAGTATCTCGGATACAATAGCATCGCAAGCACGTACATCGTACATTAAATTTTGTGACTACTTTTTTGTTGAAAATTTTTATGTCGAGTATCTCAGATACAATAGCATCGCAAGCACGTAGGAAGGAGTACCTTTTCAACGGTGTATCGAACATTAAATTTTGTGACTACTTTTTTGTTGAAAATTTTGATGTCGAGTATCTTAGATACAATAGCATCGCAAGCACGTAGGAAGGAGTACCTTTTCAACGGTGTATCGAACATTAAATTTTGTGACTACTTTTTTGTTGAAAATTTTGATGTCGAGTATCTCAGATACAATAGCATCGCAAGCACGTAGGGAGGAGTACCTTTTCAACGGTGTTTCGAATATTAAATATTGTGACTACTTTTTTGTTGAAAATTTTGATGTCGAGTATCTCAGATACAATAGCATCGCAAGCACGTAGAAAGGAGTACCTTTTCAACGGTGTATCGAACATTAAATTTTGTGACTACTTTTTTGTTGAAAATTTTGATGTCGAGTATCTCAGATACAATAGCATCGCAAGCAGGTCCATCGTACATTAAATTTTGTGACTACTTTTTTGTTGAAAGTTTTGATGTCGAGTATCTCAGATACAATAGCATCGCAAGCACGTAGGAAGGAGTACGTTTTCAACGGTGTATCGAACATTAAATTTTGTGACTACTTTTTTGTTGAAAATTTTGATGTCGAGTATCTCAGATACAATAGCATCGCAAGCACGTACATCGTACATTAAATGTTGTGACTACTTTTTTGTTGAAAATTTTGATGTCGAGTATCTCAGATACAATAGCATCGCAAGCACGTACATCGAACATTAAATTTTGTGACTACTTTTTTGTTGAAAATTTTGATGTCGAGTATCTCAGATACAATAGCATCGCAAGCACGTACATCGTACATTAAATTTTGTGACTTGAAAATTTTGATGTCGAGTATCTCAGATACAATAGCATCGCAAGCACGTCCATCGTACATTAAATTTTGTGACTACTTTTTTGTTGAAAATTTTGATGTCGAGTATCTCAGATACAATAGCATCGCAAGCACGTACATCGTACATTAAATTTTTTGACTAATTTTTTGTTGAAAATTTTGATGTCGAGTATCTCAGATACAATAGAATCGCAAGCACGTAGGAAGGAGTACCTTTTCAACGGTGTTTCGAACATTAAATATTGTGACTACTTTTTTGTTGAAAATTTTGATGTCGAGTATCTCAGATACAATAGCATCGCAAGCACGTAGAAAGGAGTACCTTTTCAACGGTGTATCGAACATTAAATTTTGTGACTACTGTTTTGTTGAAAATTTTGATGTCGAGTATCTCAGATACAATAGCATCGCAAGCACGTACATCGTACATTAAATTTTGTGACTACTTTTTTGTTGAAAATTTTGATGTCGAGTATCTCGGATACAATAGCATCGCAAGCACGTAGGAAGGAGTACCTTTTCAACGGTGTATCGAACATTAAATTTTGTGACTACTTTTTTGTTGAAAATTTTGATGTCGAGTATCTCAGATACAATAGCATCGCAAGCACGTACATCGTACATTAAATTTTGTGACTACTTTTTTGTTGAAAATTTTGATGTCGAGTATCTCAGATACAATAGCATCGCAAGCACGTACATCGTACATTAAATTTTGTGACTACTTTTTTGTTGAAAATTTTGATGTCGAGTATCTCAGATACAATAGCACCGCAAGCACGTAGGAAGGAGTACCTTTTCAACGATGTATCGAACACTAAATTTTGTGACTACTTTTTTGTTGAAAATTTTGATGTCGAGTATCTCAGATACAATAGCATCGCAAGCACGTACATCGATCATTAAATTTTGTGACTACTTTTTTGTTGAAAATTTTGATGTCGAGTATCTCAGATACAATAGCATCGCAAGCACGTCCATCGTACATTAAATTTTGTGACTACTTTTTTGTTGAAAATTTTGATGTCGAGCATCTCAGATACAATAGCATCGCAAGCACGTACATCGTACATTAAATTTTGTGACTACTTTTTTGTTGTTGAAAATTTTGATGTCGAGTATCTGAGATACAATAGCATCGCAAGCACGTAGGAAGGAGTAACTTTTCAACGGTGTATCGAACACTAAATTTTTTGACTACTTTTTTGTTGAAAATTTTGATGTCGAGTATCTCAGATACAATAGCATCGCAAGCACGTACATCGTACATTTAATTTTGTGACTACGTTTTTGTTGAAAATTTTGATGTCGAGTATCTCAGATACAATAGCATCGCAAGCACGTAGGAAGGAGTACCTTTTCAACGGTGTATCGAACATTAAATTTTGTGACTAATTTTTTGTTGAAAATTTTGATGTCGAGTATCTCAGATACAATAGCATCGCAAGCACGTACATCGTACATTAAATTTTTTGACTACTTTTTTGTTGAAAATTTTGATGTCGAGTGTCTCAGATACAATAGCATCGCAAGCACGTACATCGTACATTAAATTTTGTGACTACTTTTTTGTTGAAAATTTTGATGTCGAGTATCTCAGATAAAATAGCATCGCAAGCACGTACATCGAACATAAAATTTTGTGACTACTTTTTTGTTGAAAATTTTGCTGTCGAGTATCTCAGATACAATAGCATCGCAAGCACGTACATCGTACATTAAATTTTGTGACTACTTTTTTGTTGAAAATTTTGATGTCGAGTATCTCAGATACAATAGCATCGCAAGCACGTAGGAAGGAGTACCTTTTCAACGGTGTATCGAACATTAAATTTTGTGACTACTTTTTTGTTGAAAATTTTGATGTCGAGTATCTTAGATACAATAGCATCGCAAGCACGTAGGAAGGAGTACCTTTTCAACGGTGTATCGAACATTAAATTTTGTGACTACTTTTTTGTTGAAAATTTTGATGTCGAGTATCTTAGATACAATAGCATCGCAAGCACGTAGGAAGGAGTACCTTTTCAACGGTGTATCGAACATTTAATTTTTTGACTACTTTTTTGTTGAAAATTTTGATGTCGAGTATCTCAGATACAATAGCATCGCAAGCACGTAGGAAGGAGTACCTTTTCAACGATGTATCGAACACTAAATTTTTTGACTACTTTTTTGTTGAAAATTTTGATGTCGAGTATCTCAGATACAATAGCATCGCAAGCACGTACATCGATCATTAAATTTTGTGACTACTTTTTTGTTGAAAATTTTGATGTCGAGTATCTCAGATACAATAGCATCGCAAGCACGTCCATCGTACATTAAATTTTGTGACTACTTTTTTGTTGAAAATTTTGATGTCGAGCATCTCAGATACAATAGCATCGCAAGCACGTACATCGTACATTAAATTTTGTGACTACTTTTTTGTTGTTGAAAATTTTGATGTCGAGTATCTGAGATACAATAGCATCGCAAGCACGTAGGAAGGAGTAACTTTTCAACGGTGTATCGAACACTAAATTTTTTGACTACTTTTTTCTTGAAAATTTTGATGTCGAGTATCTCAGATACAATAGCATCGCAAGCACGTACATCGTACATTAAATTTTGTGACTTGAAAATTTTGATGTCGAGTATCTCAGATACAATAGCATCGCAAGCACGTCCATCGTACATTAAATTTTGTGACTACTTTTTTGTTGAAAATTTTGATGTCGAGTATCTCAGATACAATAGCATCGCAAGCACGTACATCGTACATTAAATTTTTTGACTACTTTTTTGTTGAAAATTTTGATGTCGAGTATCTCAGATACAATAGCATCGCAAGCACGTAGGAAGGAGTACCTTTTCAACGGTGTTTCGAACATTAAATATTGTGACTACTTTTTTGTTGAAAATTTTGATGTCGAGTATCTCAGATACAATAGCATCGCAAGCACGTAGAAAGGAGTACCTTTTCAACGGTGTATCGAACATTAAATTTGGTGACTACTGTTTTGTTGAAAATTTTGATGTCGAGTATCTCAGATACAATAGCATCGCAAGCACGTCCATCGTACATTAAATTTTGTGACTACTTTTTTGTTGAAAATTTTGATGTCTAGTATCTCGGATACAATAGCATCGCAAGCACGTAGGAAGGAGTACCTTTTCAACGATGTATCGAACACTAAATTTTGTGACTACTTTTTTGTTGAAAATTTTGATGTCGAGTATCTCAGATACAATAGCATCGCAAGCACGTACATCGTACATTAAATTTTGTGACTACTTTTTTGTTGAAAATTTTGATGTCGAGTATCTCAGATACAATAGCACCGCAAGCACGTAGGAAGGAGTACCTTTTCAACGATGTATCGAACACTAAATTTTGTGACTACTTTTTTGTTGAAAATTTTGATGTCGAGTATCTCAGATACAATAGCATCGCAAGCACGTACATCGATCATTAAATTTTGTGACTACTTTTTTGTTGAAAATTTTGATGTCGAGTATCTCAGATACAATAGCATCGCAAGCACGTCCATCGTACATTAAATTTTGTGACTACTTTTTTGTTGAAAATTTTGATGTCGAGCATCTCAGATACAATAGCATCGCAAGCACGTACATCGTACATTAAATTTTGTGACTACTTTTTTGTTGTTGAAAATTTTGATGTCGAGTATCTGAGATACAATAGCATCGCAAGCACGTAGGAAGGAGTAACTTTTCAACGGTGTATCGAACACTAAATTTTTTGACTACTTTTTTCTTGAAAATTTTGATGTCGAGTATCTCAGATACAATAGCATCGCAAGCACGTACATAGTACATTAAATTTTGTGACTACTTTTTTGTTGAAAATTTTGATGTCGAGTATCTCAGATACAATAGCATCGCAAGCACGTAGGAAGGAGTACCTTTTCAACGGTGTATCGAACACTAAATTTTTTGACTACTTTTTTGTTGAAAATTTTGATGTCGAGTATCTCAGATACAATAGCATCGCAAGCACGTACATCGTACATTTAATTTTGTGACTACGTTTTTGTTGAAAATTTTGATGTCGAGTATCTCAGATACAATAGCATCGCAAGCACGTAGGAAGGAGTACCTTTTCAACGGTGTATCGAACATTAAATTTTGTGACTACTTTTTTGTTGAAAATTTTGATGTCGAGTATCTCAGATACAATAGCATCGCAAGCACGTACATCGTACATTAAATTTTTTGACTACTTTTTTGTTGAAAATTTTGATGTCGAGTGTCTCAGATACAATAGCATCGCAAGCACGTACATCGTACATTAAATTTTGTGACTACTTTTTTGTTGAAAATTTTGATGTCGAGTATCTCAGATAAAATAGCATCGCAAGCACGTACATCGAACATAAAATTTTGTGACTACTTTTTTGTTGAAAATTTTGCTGTCGAGTATCTCAGATACAATAGCATCGCAAGCACGTACATCGTACATTAAATTTTGTGACTACTTTTTTGTTGAAAATTTTGATGTCGAGTATCTCAGATACAATAGCATCGCAAGCACGTAGGAAGGAGTACCTTTTCAACGGTGTATCGAACATTAAATTTTGTGACTACTTTTTTGTTGAAAATTTTGATGTCGAGTATCTTAGATACAATAGCATCGCAAGCACGTAGGAAGGAGTACCTTTTCAACGGTGTATCGAACATTAAATTTTGTGACTACTTTTTTGTTGAAAATTTTGATGTCGAGTATCTTAGATACAATAGCATCGCAAGCACGTAGGAAGGAGTACCTTTTCAACGGTGTATCGAACATTAAATTTTGTGACTACTTTTTTGTTGAAAATTTTGATGTCGTGTATCTCAGATACAATAGCATCGCAAGCACGTAGGAAGGAGTACCTTTTCAACGATGTATCGAACACTAAATTTTTTGACTACTTTTTTGTTGAAAATTTTGATGTCGAGTATCTCAGATACAATAGCATCGCAAGCACGTACATCGATCATTAAATTTTGTGACTACTTTTTTGTTGAAAATTTTGATGTCGAGTATCTCAGATACAATAGCATCGCAAGCACGTCCATCGTACATTAAATTTTGTGACTACTTTTTTGTTGAAAATTTTGATGTCGAGCATCTCAGATACAATAGCATCGCAAGCACGTACATCGTACATTAAATTTTGTGACTACTTTTTTGTTGTTGAAAATTTTGATGTCGAGTATCTGAGATACAATAGCATCGCAAGCACGTAGGAAGGAGTAACTTTTCAACGGTGTATCGAACACTAAATTTTTTGACTACTTTTTTCTTGAAAATTTTTATGTCGAGTATCTCAGATACAATAGCATCGCAAGCACGTACATAGTACATTAAATTTTGTGACTACTTTTTTGTTGAAAATTTTGATGTCGAGTATCTCAGATACAATAGCATCGCAAGCACGTAGGAAGGAGTACCTTTTCAACGGTGTATCGAACACTAAATTTTTTGACTACTTTTTTGTTGAAAATTTTGATGTCGAGTATCTCAGATACAATAGCATCGCAAGCACGTAGGAAGGAGTACCTTTTCAACGGTGTATCGAACATTAAATTTTTTGACAACTTTTTTGTTGAAAATTTTGATGTCGAGTATCTTAGATACAATAGCATCGCAAGCACGTAGGAAGGAGTACCTTTTCAACGGTGTATCAAACATTAAATTTTGTGACTACTTTTTTGTTGAAAATTTTGATGTCGAGTATCTCAGATACAATAGCATCGCAAGCACGTAGGAAGGAGTACCTTTTCAACGGTGTTTCGAACATTAAATATTGTGACTACTTTTTTGTTGAAAATTTTGATGTCGAGTATCTCAGATACAATAGCATCGCAAGCACGTAGAAAGGAGTACCTTTTCAACGGTGTATCGAACAGTAAATTTTGTGACTACTTTTTTGTTGAAAATTTTGATGTCGAGTATCTCAGATACAATAGCATCGCAAGCACGTCCATCGTACATTAAATTTTGTGACTACTTTTTTGTTGAAAATTTTGATGTCGAGTATCTCAGATACAATAGCATCGCAAGCACGTACATCGAACATTAAATTTTGTGACTACTTTTTTGTTGAAAATTTTGATGTCGAGTATCTCAGATACAATAGCATCGCAAGCACGTACATCGTACATTAAATTTTGTGACTACTTTTTTGTTGAAAATTTTGATGTCGAGTATCTCAGATACAATAGCATCGCAAGCACGTAGGAAGGAGTACCTTTTCAACGGTGTATCGAACATTAAATTTTTTGACTACTTTTTTGTTGAAAATTTTGATGTCGAGTATCTCAGATACAATAGCATCGCAAGCACGTACATCGTACATTAAATGTTGTGACTACTTTTTTGTTGAAAATTTTGATGTCGAGTATCTCAGATACAATAGCATCGCAAGCACGTACATCGAACATTAAATTTTGTGACTACTTTTTTGTTGAAAATTTTGATGTCGAGTATCTCAGATACAATAGCATCGCAAGCACGTACATCTTACATTAAATTTTGTGACTACTTTTTTGTTGAAAATTTTGATGTCGAGTATCTCAGATACAATAGCATCGCAAGCACGTAGGAAGGAGTACCTTTTCAACGGAGTTTCGAACATTAAATTTTGTGACCACTTTTTTGTTGAAAATTTTGATGTCGAGTATCTCAGATACAATAGCATCGCAAGCACGTACATCGTACATTAAATTTTGTGACTACTTTTTTGTTGAAAATTTTGATGTCGAGTATCTTAGATACAATAGCATCGCAAGCACGTCCATCGTACATTAAATTTTGTGACTACTTTTTTGTTGAAAATTTTGATGTCGAGTATCTTAGATACAATAGCATCGCAAGCACGTCCATCGTACATTTAATTTTGTGACTACTTTTTTGTTAAAAAATTTGAGGTCGAGTATCTCAGATACAATAGCATCGCAAGCACGTACATCGTACATTAAATTTTTTTGACTACTTTTTTGTTGAAAGTTTTGATGTCGAGTATCTCAGATACAATAGCATCGCAAGTACGTAGGAAGGAGTACCTTTTCAACGGTGTATCGAACACTAAATTTTTTGACTCTTTTTATGTTGAAAATTTTGATGTCGAGTATCTCAGATACAATAGCATCGCAAGCACGTACATCGTACATTAAATTTTGTGACTACTTTTTTGTTGAAAATTTTGATGTCGAGTATCTCAGATACAATAGCATCGCAAGCACGTACAACGTACATTAAATTTGTTGACTACTTTTTTGTTGAAAATTTTGATGTCGAGTATCTCAGATACAATAGCATCGAAGCACGTAGGAAGGAGTACCTTTTCAATGGTGTATCGAACACTAAATTTTTTGACTACTTTTTTGTTGAAAATTTTGATGTCGAGTATCTCAGATACAATAGCATCGCAAGCACGTACATCGTACATTGAATTTTGTGACTACATTTTTGTTGAAAATTTTGATGTCGAGTATCTCAGATACAATAGCATCGCAAGCACGTAGGAAGGAGTACCTTTTCAACGGTGTATCGAACATTAAATTTTGTGACTACTTTTTTGTTGAAAATTTTGATGTCGAGTAT
Organism: Eupeodes corollae; assembly: GCF_945859685.1. Classification (NCBI taxonomy): domain Eukaryota; kingdom Metazoa; phylum Arthropoda; class Insecta; order Diptera; family Syrphidae; genus Eupeodes; species Eupeodes corollae. The sequence goes on from NW_026605130.1 coordinate 22,499, forward strand.
CTCAGATACAATAGCATCGAAAGCACGTACATCGTACATTAAATTTTTTGACTACTTTTTTGTTGAAAATTTTGATGTCGAGTATCTCAGATACAATAGCATCGCAAGCACGTACATCGTACATTAAATTTTGAGACTACTTTTTTGTTGAAAATTTTGATGTCGAGTATCTCAGATAAAATAGCATTGCAAGCACGTACATCGAACATTAAATTTTGTGACTACTTTTTTGTTGAAAATTTTGATGTCGAGTATCTCAGATACAATAGCATCGCAAGCACGTACATCGTACATTAAATTTTGTGACTACTTTTTTGTTGAAGATTTTGATGTCGAGTATCTCAGATACAATAGCATCGCAAGCACGTACATCGTACATTAAATTTTGTGACTACTTTTTTTTTGAAAATTTTGATGTCGAGTATCTCAGATACAATAGCATCGCAAGCACGTAGAAAGGACTACCTTTTCAACGGTGTATCGAACATTAAATTTTGTGACTACTTTTTGTTGAAAATTTTGATGTCGAGTATCTCAGATACTATAGCATCGCAAGCACGTCCATCGTACATTAAATTTTGTGACTACTTTTTTGTTGAAAATTTTGATGTCGAGTATCTCAGATACAATAGCATCGCAAGCACTTAGGAAGGAGTACCTTTTCAACGGTGTTTCGAACATTAAATTTTGTGACCACTTTTTTGTTGAAAATTTTGATGTCGAGTATCTCAGATACAATAGCATCGCAAGCACGTAGAAAGGAGTACCTTTTAACGGTGTATCGAACATTAAATTTTGTGACTACTTTTTTGTTGAAAATTTTGATGTCGAGTATCTCAGATACTCGCAAGCACGTACATCGTACATTAAATTTTGTGACTACTTTTTTGTTGAAAATTTTGATGTCGAGTATCTCAGATACAATAGCATCGCAAGCACGTCCATCGTACATTAAATTTTGTGACTAGTTTTTTGTTGAAAATTTTGATGTCGAGTATCTCAGATACAATAGCATCGCAAGCACGTACAACGTACATTAAATTTGTTGACTACTTTTTTGTTGAAAATTTTGATGTCGAGTATCTCAGATACAATAGCATCGCAAGCACGTAGGAAGGAGTACCTTTTCAACGGTGTATCGAACACTAAATTTTTTGACTACTTTTATGTTGAAAATTTTGATGTCGAGTATCTCAGATACAATAGCATCGCAAGCACGTACATCGTACATTAAATTTTGTGACTACTTTTTTGTTGAAAATTTTGATGTCGAGTATCTCAGATACAATAGCATCGAAGCACGTAGGAAGGTACCTTTTCAACGGTGTATCGAACACTAAATTTTGTGACTACTTTTTTGTTGAAAATTTTGATGTCGAGTATCTCAGATACAATAGCATTGCAAGCACGTACATCGAACATTAAATTTTGTGACAACTTTTTTGTTGAAAATGTTGATGTCGAGTATCTCAGATACAATAGCATCGCAAGCACGTACATCGTACATTAAATTTTGTGACTACTTTTTTGTTGAAAATTTTGATGTCGAGTATCTCAGATACCATAGCATCGCAAGCACGTACATCGTACATTAAATTTTGTGACTACTTTTTTTTTTGAAAATTTTGATGTCGAGTATCTCAGATACAATAGCATCGCAAGCACGTAGGAAGGAGTACCTTTTCAACGGTGTATCGAACATTAAATTTTGTGACTACTTTTTTGTTGAAAATTTTGATGTCGAGTATCTTAGATACAATAGCATCGCAAGCACGTAGGAAGGAGTACTTTTTCAACGGTGTATCGAACATTAAATTTTGTGACTACTTTTTTGTTGAAAATTTTGATGTCGAGTATCTCAGATACAATAGCATCGAAAGCACGTACATCGTACATTAATTTTTTGACTACTTTTTTGTTGAAAATTTTGATGTCGAGTATCTCAGATACAATAGCATCGCAAGCACGTACATCGAACATTAAATTTTGAGACTACTTTTTTGTTGAAAATTTTGATGTCGAGTATCTCAGATAAAATAGCATTGCAAGCACGTACATCGAACATTAAATTTTGTGACTACTTTTTTGTTGAAAATTTTGATGTCGAGTATCTTAGATACAATAGCATCGAAAGCACGTACATCGTACATTAAATTTTGTGACTACTTTTTTGTTGAAAATTTTGATGTCGAGTATCTCAGATACAATAGCATCGCAAGCACGTACATCGTACATTAAATTTTGTGACTACTTTTTTTTTGAAAATTTTGATGTCGAGTATCTCAGATACAATAGCATCGAAAGCACGTACATCGTACATTAAATTTTTTGACTACTTTTTTGTTGAAAATTTTGATGTCGAGTATCTCAGATACAATAGCATCGCAAGCACGTACATCGTACATTAAATTTTGAGACTACTTTTTTGTTGAAAATTTTGATGTCGAGTATCTCAGATAAAATAGCATTGCAAGCACGTACATCGAACATTAAATTTTGTGACTACTTTTTTGTTGAAAATTTTGATGTCGAGTATCTCAGATACAATAGCATCGCAAGCACGTACATCGTACATTAAATTTTGTGACTACTTTTTTGTTGAAAATTTTGATGTCGAGTATCTCAGATACAATAGCATCGCAAGCACGTCCATCGTACATTAAATTTTGTGACTACTTTTTTGTTGAAAATTTTGATGTCGAGTATCTCAGATACAATAGCATCGCAAGCACGTAGGAAGGAGTACCTTTTCAACGGTGTTTCGAACATTAAATTTTGTGACCACTTTTTTGTTGAAAATTTTGATGTCGAGTATCTCAGATACAATAGCATCGCAAGCACGTAGAAAGGAGTACCTTTTCAACGGTGTATCGAACATTAAATTTTGTGACTACTTTTTTGTTGAAAAATTTGATGTCGAGTATCTCAGATACTCGCAAGCACGTACATCGTACATTAAATTTTGTGACTACTTTTTTGTTGAAAATTTTGATGTCGAGTATCTCAGATACAATAGCATCGCAAGCACGTCCATCGTACATTAAATTTTGTGACTACTTGTTTGTTGAAAATTTTGATGTCGAGTATCTCAGATACAATAGCATCGCAAGCACGTACAACGTACATTAAATTTTGTGACTACTTTTTTGTTGAAAATTTTGATGTCGAGTATCTCAGATACAATAGCATCGCAAGCACGTAGGAAGGAGTACCTTTTCAACGGTGTATCGAGCACTAAATTTTTTGACTACTTTTATGTTGAAAATTTTGATGTCGAGTATCTCAGATACAATAGCATCGCAAGCACGTACAGTCGTACATCGTACATTAAATTTTGTGACTACTTTTTTGTTGAAAATTTTGATGTCGAGTATCTCAGATACAATAGCATCGAAGCACGTAGGAAGGTACCTTTTCAACGGTGTATCGAACACTAAATTTTTTGACTACTTTTTTGTTGAAAATTTTGATGTCGAGTATCTCAGATACAATATCATTGCAAGCACGTACATCGAACATTAAATTTTGTGACTACTTTTTTGTTGAAAATTTTGATGTCGAGTATCTCAGATACAATAGCATCGCAAGCACGTACATCGTACATTAAATTTTGTGACTACTTTTTTGTTGAAAATTTTGATGTCGAGTATCTCAGATACAATAGCATCGCAAGCACGTACATCGTACATTAAATTTTGTGACTACTTTTTTTTTTGAAAATTTTGATGTCGAGTATCTCAGATACAATAGCATCGCAAGCACGTAGGAAGGAGTACCTTTTCAACGGTGTATCGAACATTAAATTTTGTGACTACTTTTTTTTTGAAAATTTTGATGTCGAGTATCTTAGATACAATAGCATTGCAAGCACGTAGGAAGGAGTACCTTTTCAACGGTGTATCGAACATTAAATTTTGTGACTACTTTTTTGTTGAAAATTTTGATGTCGAGTATCTCAGATACAATAGCATCGAAAGCACGTACATCGTACATTAAATTTTTTGACCACTTTTTTGTTGAAAATTTTGATGTCGAGTATCTCAGATACAAATAGCATCGCAAGCACGTTTTTTTTTTTTTTTTTTTTATAATTAGCAAACACTAAAAGGGTTTTTTTATACCTTTAATATGCCAAAGACACAGTGTGAGCATTAGGAAAAGAGGGAAGGGTTGGATAGGAGGTGTCGGTGTACATTGGTTTTAAATTTCTGAACATTGCAATGACAGGGAAAGATAGAGCGTGGCAAGGCGTTCCACATTCGCGTAGTACGGCTAAAAAAAGAATCTCTGTACTTAATAGTACGTCCGAAGTTGGGCTCAAGGGTAAACTGATGGGCATTCCTAGAAGCGCGGGTATTACGGTTAAATTGTTTAAGGGGAGGAATGCAACTGGCTATTTCACTAGAGCATAGTTCGTTAAAATAACGGTAAAAAAGGGTGAGGCAAGAAACCTTGCGTCGATGTTCGAGTGATGTAAACGAGTTTATGATATTAATGTCACCAATCATTTTAAAAGCTCTTTTTTGAATACTGTCCAAGAGGCTTAAATAAGTTACTGGAGCACCAGCCCAGAGATGAGAGTTATATTCAAGTTTCGGACGTATATAGGTTTTGTAGATTGTAGCCAGATCAGACGGAGAAAAAAATTTCTTGCAACGTCTCAAAAAACCTAGACATCTTGCGGCATTTTTGGCAACATCGCGTATGTGATCGCTCCACAATAGATGGTTGCTGATGCACATTCCGAGGATGTCAAGATTTTCTGTTTCGTTGATGCAAGTGCCACTCATAGATAGTGGCAAAGACGGTTTATCTCGCTTTAACGATGCAAGACAGCATTGCGTTTTCGAAGCATTAAATTCCACACGATTTTTTATTCCCCATTGTACAATGCTGTGTAAGTCCGAACTTAATGAGCTAATCATATTTTGCCGTTGCAGTTCCACATCCGAAGAGGAGGGTTGTGAGTCTGGAAACGAATATGAAAAGCTAAGAGTGCTATCGTCAGCGAAACAATGTATTGGATTAGAAGTAGCAGACAGGAGATCATTTATAAAAATGAGGAAGAGGGTCGGAGACAAAACGGAGCCCTGGGGCACACCAGCGTTTATTTTATGAGTTTCAGACTTGAATCCGTCCAAAACAACTTGTATTGAACAGTTCGAAAGAAAATTTCTAATCCAACGAAGAAGAGATTCATCGATACCGAAAGCACGCATTTTCGATAAGAGAGCAAGATGCCAAACTTTATCAAATGCCTTTGAAATATCAAGTGCAATAATCTTACTTTCTCCAAAACGATGTAAAGATCTGTTCCACTGTTCGGTGAGATGAACCATGAGATCACCAGTGGACCTATTGCTACGAAAGCCGTATTGCCGGTCATTAAGAAGCTTCCGTTCCTCAAGATATTTCTTAAGCTGATAATTAATCAGCGTTTCCATGACCTTGGAAGAAGGGACGTTAGTGCTATCGGTCGGTAATTTGTGGGAGAAGAAGATTCGCCTTTTTTTGGAATTGGCTGAACAAATGCAGTTTTCCAACTACTCGGAACGAGCCCAGAAGAATAGGATAGATGGAAAAGTTTACGCAGTGGTTTTGCTAGCGTGGAAGAACACCTCTTCAGAATAATAGCGGGGATACCATCTGGGCCAGCGGATTTATGAATGTTGAGATCTTAAGAACTCTCGCCACAGTTCGAGTACGAAAAAAGATTGGTCCCATAGAATCATTTACGCGTTCAAGAACTGGAGGAGTCATGACACTATCTGGTAAGGTGGAATTTTCGGCGAACTGCCTTGCAAATAAGTTAGCTTTATCAATAGAGCTAACTAAAGGAGTGTCATTGACAACAAGCGTAGGAACCGAGGAAGAGGAAGAATTCCTCATGTTTTTTACAAATGACCAAAAATTCTTACTGCCTTTGGGACATTGCAGTATTTTTCGCCGTAATTTTTGGTCATGTAAAAATTTGGTCCTTCGAATATAGGCGTTGCAGGCCTTCCTGGCTTGCTTAAACTTTTTCCGGTTTTCCTCAGTTGGGTTGGCTTTAAAACACCGGAAGCTTACCTCTTTCTCCTTGATAACCTCTTTGCAGCTCGAATCGAACCATGATTTAACCTTGGGTTTAATACTTTTAACCCTATTCGGGATAAATGTTTCCATTCCCAAATGAATCATACTAGAAATCATATCTGCACTGGAGTCTACGTCGCTACCGAGGAAGCACAGCGACCAGTTAAAGATCCTGAAAAAATTATTGAGACCGTCCCAGTTGGCTTTCTCGTACTGCCAAACGGTTCTCTTTGGAGCTCTTTCTTTAACTGGATTCGTTTGACACGAGAAATTAGCAGCTATAACACTATGGTCCGATGTTCCTAGAGGCGTCAATACACTGATTGTGTACTTATCAGGATCAGAAGTGAGAAACAAGTCAAGGGTATTTTCTGCTCGGCCGTTAACGTCTGATATTCGAGTAGGCTCATTGACAAGCTGAGTAAGATGGTTAAACTCAGCAAAAATCTCAGCACACATTCCTTCGGGCGTTGTCTGGCCCGAATGGCGAAGCCACGAAGAATTGTGAACATTGAAATCGCCCGTAATAACGATTTCAGTGTGAGGATACAGGGAGACAATTCTTTGTTTGGAGTCAGACAGAGCATCAAATTCCTGAGAAGTTGAAACTCTGTCCAGGTTTGGGCTCCGATAAAGAAAACAATAGTGAATGATGTGCTTATTCACTGAAAGTTTTAACCACATGAAATTAAAAAGGGAGTTGGTACAATGACCGTATTGTGGTAAAAGTTGATATGCAACATCATTCCTAATATATATGGCGAGACCATGGTGAGAGAAGAATAATGGCACTAAGCAATACCCATAAATAAAAAATTCAGCAGGATCGGAATCTTCACCTACTTGGGTTTTACTCAATGCCAAAACAGCTGGTCTGTTAGAATTAATATGGATGTATACAGACAGAAAATTCGATCTTAGCCCACGAACATTACTATAGTCTACTCTAAAATAACCAGTCATTGCAATATAAAAAAAATCTTAAAATCAAAACAAACGAACTTCTAAGTATATTACTGTATAAGATTATTTAAAGATCTTTACAATACAACCTCACTACTAGTGTTATGCCTTTAGTAGTGACGTTGAATTGGTCCGGACCCTGACAATCAAAACAGTAATCTACAATCCATTTGTTATTGAATGAACCAACACATACACATCATTGAGCGAGCTTTCAAAAAGCTTAGCCCAATGCATGCACCTGCTGAGCCACTCAACTGTAGAGAAAAATGAAAGAAAGAGTGAAGGGAATGCACTTACTGTGTTCTGGTAGGTTTTTTTTTTATTATTTATTTCTTTTTCCCTTTGTGTTGGTATTTTTTTATTTAGTATGAATGCTGTTGTTTTTCACTGTTTTTTTGTATCATTATTATTTTCTGTTGTTTTAGTTTAATTTGTTATATTTTTTTTATCACTATTTTTTTTGTTTTGTTTTGGTATTTGGTTCTATTTCATATATAATAAATGAACATTACGAGACTGCGACGGGGACGCGGACGGGAGACAAGACAACAAATAATCGAAAAAAAAATGCAGAACACGACGAGCACATGAACCTCCCCACTCGAGCTTTCATAATGTACGTACATCGTACATTAAATTTTGTGACTACTTTTTTGTTGCAAATTTTGATGTCGAGTATCTTAGATACAATAGCATTGCAAGCACGTACATCGAACATTAAATTTTGTGACTACTTTTTTGTTGAAAATTTTGATGTCGAGTATCTCAGATACAATAGCATCGCAAGCACGTACATCGTACATTAAATTTTGTGACTACTTTTTTGTTGAAAATTTTGATGTCGAGTATCTCAGATACAATAGCATCGCAAGCACGTACATCGTACATTAAATTTTGTGACTACTTTTTTTTTGAAAATTTTGATGTCGAGTATCTCAGATACAATAGCATCGCAAGCACGTAGGAAGGAGTACCTTTTCAACGGTGTATCGAACATTAAATTTTGTGACTACTTTTTTGTTGAAAATTTTGATGTCGAGTATCTTAGATACAATAGCATTGCAAGCACGTAGGAAGGAGTACCTTTTCAACGGTGTATCGAACATTAAATTTTGTGACTACTTTTTTGTTGAAAATTTTGATGTCGAGTATCTCAGATACAATAGCATCGCAAGCACGTAGGAAGAAGTACCTTTTCAACGGTGTTTCGAACATTAAATTTTGTGACCACTTTTTTGTTGAAAATTTTGATGTCGAATATCTCAGATACAATAGCATCGCAAGCACGTAGAAAGGAGTACCTTTTCAACGGTGTATCGAACATTAAATTTTGTGACTACTTTTTTGTTGAAAATTTTGATGTGGAGTATCTCAGATACAATAGCATCGCAAGCACGTACATCGTACATTAAATTTTGTGACTACTTTTTTGTTGAAAATTTTGATGTCGAGTATCTCAGATACAATAGCATCGCAAGCACGTAGGAAGGAGTACCTTTTCAACGGTGTATCGAACATTAAATTTTGTGACTACTTTTTTGTTGAAAATTTTGATGTCGAGTATCTTAGATACAATAGCATTGCAAGCACGTAGGAAGGAGTACCTTTTCAACGGTGTATCGAACATTAAATTTTGTGACTACTTTTTTGTTGAAAATTTTGATGTCGAGTATCTCAGATACAATAGCATCGCAAGCACGTAGGAAGAAGTACCTTTTCAACGGTGTTTCGAACATTAAATTTTGTGACCACTTTTTTGTTGAAAATTTTGATGTCGAATATCTCAGATACAATAGCATCGCAAGCACGTAGAAAGGAGTACCTTTTCAACGGTGTATCGAACATTAAATTTTGTGACTACTTTTTTGTTGAAAATTTTGATGTGGAGTATCTCAGATACAATAGCATCGCAAGCACGTACATCGTACATTAAATTTTGTGACTACTTTTTTGTTGAAAATTTTGATGTCGAGTATCTCAGATACAATAGCATCGCAAGCACGTACATCGTACATTAAATTTTGTGACTACTTTTTTGTTGAAAATTTTGATGTCGAGTATCTCAGATACAATAGCATCGCAAGCACGTAGGAAGGAGTACCTTTTCACAGTGTATCGAACATTAAATTTTGTGACTACTTTTTTGTTGAAAATTTTGATGTCGAGTATCTTAGATACAATAGCATCGCAAGCACGTAGGAAGGAGTACCTTTTCAACGGTGTATCGAACATTAAATTTTTTTACTACTTTTTTGTTGAAAATTTTGATGTCGAGTATCTCAGATACAATAGCATCGCAAGCACGTCCATCGTACATTAAATTTTGTGACTACTTTTTTGTTGAAAATTTTGATGTCGAGTATCTCAGATACAATAGCATCGCAAGCACGTAGGAAGAAGTACCTTTTCAACGGTGTTTCGAACATTAAATTTTGTAACCACTTTTTTGTTGAAAATTTTGATGTCGAGTATCTCAGATACAATAGCATCGCAAGCACGTAGAAAGGAGTAAATTTTCTACGGTGTATCGAACATTAAATTTTGTGACTACTTTTTTGTTGAAAATTTTGATGTCGAGTATCTCAGATACAATAGCATCGCAAGCACGTACATCGTACATTAAATTTTGTGACTACTTTTTTGTTGAAAATTTTGATGTCGAGTATCTCAGATACAATAGCATCGCAAGCACGTCCATCGTACATTAAATTTTGTGACTACTTTTTTGTTGAAAATTTTGGTGTCGAGTATCTCAGATACAATAGCATCGCAAGCACGTACATCGTACATTAAATTTTTTGACAACTTTTTTGTTGAAAATTTTGATGTCGAGTATCTCAATAGCATCGCAAGCACGTAGGAAGGAGTACCTTTTCAACGGTGTATCGAACACTAAATTTTTTGACTACTTTTATGTTGAAAATTTTGATGTCGAGTATCTCAGATACAATAGCATCGCAAGCACGTACATCGTACATTAAATTTTGTGACTACTTTTTTGTTGAAAATTTTGATGTCGAGTATCTCAGATACAATAGCATCGAAGCACGTAGGAAGGAGTACCTTTTCAACGGTGTATCGAACACTAAATTTTTTGACTACTTTTTTGTTGAAAATTTTGATGTCGAGTATCTCAGATACAATAGCATCGCAAGCACATACATCGTACATTTAATTTTGTGACTACATTTTTGTTGAAAATTTTGATGTCGAGTATCTCAGATACAATAGCATCGCAAGCACGTAGGAAGAAGTACCTTTTCAACGGTGTTTCGAACATTAAATTTTGTGACCACTTTTTTGTTGAAAATTTTGATGTCGAGTATCTCAGATACAATAGTATCGCAAGCACGTAGAAAGGAGTACCTTTTCAACGGTGTATCGAACATTAAATTTTGTGACTACTTTTTTGTTGAAAATTTTGATGTGGAGTATCTCAGATACAATAGCATCGCAAGCACGTACATCGTACATTAAATTTTGTGACTACTTTTTTGTTGAAAATTTTGATGTCAAGTATCTCAGATACAATAGCATCGCAAGCACGTCCATCGTACATTAAATTTTGTGACTACTTTTTTGTTGAAAACTTTGATGTCGAGTATCTCAGATACAATAGCATCGCAAGCACGTACATCGTACATTAAATTTTTTGACTACTTTTTTGTTGAAAATTTTGATGTCGAGTATCTCAGATACAATAGCATCGCAAGCACGTAGGAAGGAGTACCTTTTCAACGGTGTATCGAACACTAAATTTTTTGACTACTTTTATGTTGAAAATTTTGATGTCGAGTATCTCAGATACAATAGCATCGCAAGCACGTACATCGTACATTAAATTTTGTGACTACTTTTTTGTTGAAAATTTTGATGTCGAGAATCTCAGATACAATAGCATCGAAGCACGTAGGAAGGAGTACCTTTTCAACGGTGTATCGAACACTAAATTTTTTGACTACTTTTTTGTTGAAAATTTTGATGTCGAGTATCTCAGATACAATAGCATCGCAAGCACGTACATCGTACATTTAATTTTGTGACTACATTTTTGTTGAAAATTTTGATGTCGAGTATCTCAGATACAATAGCATCGCAAGCACGTAGGAAGGAGTACCTTTTCAACGGTGTATCGAACATTAAATTTTGTGACTACTTTTTTGTTGAAAATTTTGATGTCGAGTATCTCAGATACAATAGCATCGAAAGCACGTAGGAAGGAGAACCTTTTCAACGGTGTATCGAACATTAAATTTTGTGACTACTTTTTTGTTGAAAATTTTGATGTCGAGTATCTCAGATACAATAGCATCGCAAGCACGTCCATCGTACATTAAATTATATGACTACTTTTTTGTTGAAAATTTTGATGTCGAGTATCTCAGATACAATAGCATCGCAAGCACGTACATCGTACATTAAATTTTGTGACTACTTTTTTGTTGAAAATTTTGATGTCGAGTATCTCAGATACAATAGCATCGCAAGCACGTAGGAAGGAGTACCTTTTCAACGGTGTATCGAACACTAAATTTTTTGACTACTTTTTTGTTGAAAATTTTGATGTCGAGTATCTCAGATACAATAGCATCGCAAGCACGTACATCGTACATTTAATTTTGTGACTACATTTTTGTTGAAAATTTTGATGTCGAGTATCTCAGATACAATAGCATCGCAAGCACGTAGGAAGGAGTACCTTTTCAACGGTGTATCGAACATTAAATTTTGTGACTACTTTTTTGTTGAAAATTTTGATGTCGAGTATCTCAGATACAATAGCATCGCAAGCACGTACATCGTACATTAAATTTTGTGACTACTTTTTTGTTGAAAATTTTGATGTCGAGTATCTCAGATACAATAGCATCGCAAGCACGTCCATCGTACATTAAATTTTGTGACTACTTTTTTGTTGAAAATTTTGATGTCGAGTATCTCAGATACAATAGCATCGCAAGCACGTACATCGTACATTAAATTTTTTGACTACTTTTTTGTTGAAAATTTTGATGTCGAGTATCTCAGATACAATAGCATCGCAAGCACGTAGGAAGGAGTACCTTTTCAACGGTGTATCGAACACTAAATTTTTTGACTACTTTTTTGTTGAAAATTTTGATGTCGAGTATCTCAGATACAATAGCATCGCAAGCACATACATCGTACATTAAATTTTGTGACTACTTTTTTGTTGAAAATTTTGATGTCGAGTATCTCAGATACAATAGCATCGAAGCACGTAGGAAGGAGTACCTTTTCAACGGTGTATCGAACACTAAATTTTTTGTTGAAAATTTTGATGTCGAGTATCTCAGATACAATAGCATCGCAAGCACATACATCGTACATTTAATTTTGTGACTACATTTTTGTTGAAAATTTTGATGTCGAGTATCTCAGATACAATAGCATCGCAAGCACGTAGGAAGAAGTACCTTTTCAACGGTGTTTCGAACATTAAATTTTGTGACCACTTTTTTGTTGAAAATTTTGATGTCGAGTATCTCAGATACAATAGTATCGCAAGCACGTAGAAAGGAGTACCTTTTCAACGGTGTATCGAACATTAAATTTTGTGACTACTTTTTTGTTGAAAATTTTGATGTGGAGTATCTCAGATACAATAGCATCGCAAGCACGTACATCGTACATTAAATTTTGTGACTACTTTTTTGTTGAAAATTTTGATGTCAAGTATCTCAGATACAATAGCATCGCAAGCACGTCCATCGTACATTAAATTTTGTGACTACTTTTTTGTTGAAAACTTTGATGTCGAGTATCTCAGATACAATAGCATCGCAAGCACGTACATCGTACATTAAATTTTTTGACTACTTTTTTGTTGAACATTTTGATGTCGAGTATCTCAGATACAATAGCATCGCAAGCACGTAGGAAGGAGTACCTTTTCAACGGTGTATCGAACACTAAATTTTTTGACTACTTTTATGTTGAAAATTTTGATGTCGAGTATCTCAGATACAATAGCATCGCAAGCACGTACATCGTACATTAAATTTTGTGACTACTTTTTTGTTGAAAATTTTGATGTCGAGTATCTCAGATACAATAGCATCGAAGCACGTAGGAAGGAGTACCTTTTCAACGGTGTATCGAACACTAAATTTTTTGACTACTTTTTTGTTGAAAATTTTGATGTCGAGTATCTCAGATACAATAGCATCGCAAGCACGTACATCGTACATTTAATTTTGTGACTACATTTTTGTTGAAAATTTTGATGTCGAGTATCTCAGATACAATAGCATCGCAAGCACGTAGGAAGGAGTACCTTTTCAACGGTGTATCGAACATTAAATTTTGTGACTACTTTTTTGTTGAAAATTTTGATGTCGAGTATCTCAGATACAATAGCATCGCAAGCACGTACATCGTACATTAAATTTTGTGACTACTTTTTTGTTGAAAATTTTGATGTCGAGTATCTCAGATACAATAGCATCGCAAGCACGTCCATCGTACATTAAATTTTGTGACTACTTTTTTGTTGAAAATTTTGATGTCGAGTATCTCAGATACAATAGCATCGCAAGCACGTACATCGTACATTAAATTTTTTGACTACTTTTTTGTTGAAAATTTTGATGTCGAGTATCTCAGATACAATAGCATCGCAAGCACGTAGGAAGGAGTACCTTTTCAACGGTGTATCGAACACTAAATTTTTTGACTACTTTTATGTTGAAAATTTTGATGTCGAGTATCTCAGATACAATAGCATCGCAAGCACGTACATCGTACATTAAATTTTGTGACTACTTTTTTGTTGAAAATTTTGATGTCGAGTATCTCAGATACAATAGCATCGAAGCACGTAGGAAGGAGTACCTTTTCAACGGTGTATCGAACACTAAATTTTTTGACTACTTTTTTGTTGAAAATTTTGATGTCGAGTATCTCAGATACAATAGCATCGCAAGCACATACATCGTACATTTAATTTTGTGACTACATTTTTGTTGAAAATTTTGATGTCGAGTATCTCAGATACAATAGCATCGCAAGCACGTAGGAAGAAGTACCTTTTCAACGGTGTTTCGAGCATTAAATTTTGTGACCACTTTTTTGTTGAAAATTTTGATGTCGAGTATCTCAGATACAATAGTATCGCAAGCACGTAGAAAGGAGTACCTTTTCAACGGTGTATCGAACATTAAATTTTGTGACTACTTTTTTGTTGAAAATTTTGATGTGGAGTATCTCAGATACAATAGCATCGCAAGCACGTACATCGTACATTAAATTTTGTGACTACTTTTTTGTTGAAAATTTTGATGTCAAGTATCTCAGATACAATAGCATCGCAAGCACGTCCATCGTACATTAAATTTTGTGACTACTTTTTTGTTGAAAACTTTGATGTCGAGTATCTCAGATACAATAGCATCGCAAGCACGTACATCGTACATTAAATTTTTTGACTACTTTTTTGTTGAAAATTTTGATGTCGAGTATCTCAGATACAATAGCATCGCAAGCACGTAGGAAGGAGTACCTTTTCAACGGTGTATCGAACACTAAATTTTTTGACTACTTTTATGTTGAAAATTTTGATGTCGAGTATCTCAGATACAATAGCATCGCAAGCACGTACATCGTACATTAAATTTTGTGACTACTTTTTTGTTGAAAATTTTGATGTCGAGTATCTCAGATACAATAGCATCGAAGCACGTAGGAAGGAGTACCTTTTCAACGGTGTATCGAACACTAAATTTTTTGACTACTTTTTTGTTGAAAATTTTGATGTCGAGTATCTCAGATACAATAGCATCGCAAGCACGTACATCGTACATTTAATTTTGTGACTACATTTTTGTTGAAAATTTTGGTGTCGAGTATCTCAGATACAATAGCATCGCAAGCACGTAGGAAGGAGTACCTTTTTGTTGAAAATTTTGATGTCGAGTATCTCAGATACAATAGCATCGCAAGCACGTAGGAAGGAGTACCTTTTCAACGGTGTATCGAACACTAAATTTTTTGACTACTTTTATGTTGAAAATTTTGATGTCGAGTATCTCAGATACAATAGCATCGCAAGCACGTACATCGTACATTAAATTTTGTGACTACTTTTTTGTTGAAAATTTTGATGTCGAGTATCTCAGATACAATAGCATCGAAGCACGTAGGAAGGAGTACCTTTTCAACGGTGTATCGAACACTAAATTTTTTGTTGAAAATTTTGATGTCGAGTATCTCAGATACAATAGCATCGCAAGCACATACATCGTACATTTAATTTTGTGACTACATTTTTGTTGAAAATTTTGATGTCGAGTATCTCAGATACAATAGCATCGCAAGCACGTAGGAAGAAGTACCTTTTCAACGGTGTTTCGAACATTAAATTTTGTGACCACTTTTTTGTTGAAAATTTTGATGTCGAGTATCTCAGATACAATAGTATCGCAAGCACGTAGAAAGGAGTACCTTTTCAACGGTGTATCGAACATTAAATTTTGTGACTACTTTTTTGTTGAAAATTTTGATGTGGAGTATCTCAGATACAATAGCATCGCAAGCACGTACATCGTACATTAAATTTTGTGACTACTTTTTTGTTGAAAATTTTGATGTCAAGTATCTCAGATACAATAGCATCGCAAGCACGTCCATCGTACATTAAATTTTGTGACTACTTTTTTGTTGAAAACTTTGATGTCGAGTATCTCAGATACAATAGCATCGCAAGCACGTACATCGTACATTAAATTTTTTGACTACTTTTTTGTTGAACATTTTGATGTCGAGTATCTCAGATACAATAGCATCGCAAGCACGTAGGAAGGAGTACCTTTTCAACGGTGTATCGAACACTAAATTTTTTGACTACTTTTATGTTGAAAATTTTGATGTCGAGTATCTCAGATACAATAGCATCGCAAGCACGTACATCGTACATTAAATTTTGTGACTACTTTTTTGTTGAAAATTTTGATGTCGAGTATCTCAGATACAATAGCATCGAAGCACGTAGGAAGGAGTACCTTTTCAACGGTGTATCGAACACTAAATTTTTTGACTACTTTTTTGTTGAAAATTTTGATGTCGAGTATCTCAGATACAATAGCATCGCAAGCACGTACATCGTACATTTAATTTTGTGACTACATTTTTGTTTAAAATTTTGATGTCGAGTATCTCAGATACAATAGCATCGCAAGCACGTAGGAAGGAGTACCTTTTCAACGGTGTATCGAACATTAAATTTTGTGACTACTTTTTTGTTGAAAATTTTGATGTCGAGTATCTCAGATACAATAGCATCGCAAGCACGTACATCGTACATTAAATTTTGTGACTACTTTTTTGTTGAAAATTTTGATGTCGAGTATCTCAGATACAATAGCATCGCAAGCACGTCCATCGTACATTAAATTTTGTGACTACTTTTTTGTTGAAAATTTTGATGTCGAGTATCTCAGATACAATAGCATCGCAAGCACGTACATCGTACATTAAATTTTTTGACTACTTTTTTGTTGAAAATTTTGATGTCGAGTATCTCAGATACAATAGCATCGCAAGCACGTAGGAAGGAGTACCTTTTCAACGGTGTATCGAACACTAAATTTTTTGACTACTTTTATGTTGAAAATTTTGATGTCGAGTATCTCAGATACAATAGCATCGCAAGCACGTACATCGTACATTAAATTTTGTGACTACTTTTTTGTTGAAAATTTTGATGTCGAGTATCTCAGATACAATAGCATCGAAGCACGTAGGAAGGAGTACCTTTTCAACGGTGTATCGAACACTAAATTTTTTGACTACTTTTTTGTTGAAAATTTTGATGTCGAGTATCTCAGATACAATAGCATCGCAAGCACATACATCGTACATTTAATTTTGTGACTACATTTTTGTTGAAAATTTTGATGTCGAGTATCTCAGATACAATAGCATCGCAAGCACGTAGGAAGAAGTACCTTTTCAACGGTGTTTCGAGCATTAAATTTTGTGACCACTTTTTTGTTGAAAATTTTGATGTCGAGTATCTCAGATACAATAGTATCGCAAGCACGTAGAAAGGAGTACCTTTTCAACGGTGTATCGAACATTAAATTTTGTGACTACTTTTTTGTTGAAAATTTTGATGTGGAGTATCTCAGATACAATAGCATCGCAAGCACGTACATCGTACATTAAATTTTGTGACTACTTTTTTGTTGAAAATTTTGATGTCAAGTATCTCAGATACAATAGCATCGCAAGCACGTCCATCGTACATTAAATTTTGTGACTACTTTTTTGTTGAAAACTTTGATGTCGAGTATCTCAGATACAATAGCATCGCAAGCACGTACATCGTACATTAAATTTTTTGACTACTTTTTTGTTGAAAATTTTGATGTCGAGTATCTCAGATACAATAGCATCGCAAGCACGTAGGAAGGAGTACCTTTTCAACGGTGTATCGAACACTAAATTTTTTGACTACTTTTATGTTGAAAATTTTGATGTCGAGTATCTCAGATACAATAGCATCGCAAGCACGTACATCGTACATTAAATTTTGTGACTACTTTTTTGTTGAAAATTTTGATGTCGAGTATCTCAGATACAATAGCATCGAAGCACGTAGGAAGGAGTACCTTTTCAACGGTGTATCGAACACTAAATTTTTTGACTACTTTTTTGTTGAAAATTTTGATGTCGAGTATCTCAGATACAATAGCATCGCAAGCACGTACATCGTACATTTAATTTTGTGACTACATTTTTGTTGAAAATTTTGATGTCGAGTATCTCAGATACAATAGCATCGCAAGCACGTAGGAAGGAGTACCTTTTTGTTGAAAATTTTGATGTCGAGTATCTCAGATACAATAGCATCGCAAGCACGTAGGAAGGAGTACCTTTTCAACGGTGTATCGAACACTAAATTTTTTGACTACTTTTATGTTGAAAATTTTGATGTCGAGTATCTCAGATACAATAGCATCGCAAGCACGTACATCGTACATTAAATTTTGTGACTACTTTTTTGTTGAAAATTTTGATGTCGAGTATCTCAGATACAATAGCATCGAAGCACGTAGGAAGGAGTACCTTTTCAACGGTGTATCGAACACTAAATTTTTTGACTACTTTTTTGTTGAAAATTTTGATGTCGAGTATCTCAGATACAATAGCATCGCAAGCACGTACATCGTACATTTAATTTTGTGACTACATTTTTGTTGAAAATTTTGATGTCGAGTATCTCAGATACAATAGCATCGCAAGCACGTAGGAAGGAGTACCTTTTCAACGGTGTATCGAACATTAAATTTTGTGACTACTTTTTTGTTGAAAATTTTGATGTCGAGTATCTCAGATACAATAGCATCGAAAGCACGTACATCGTACATTAAATTTTGTGACTACTTTTTTGTTGAAAATTTTGATGTCGAGTATCTCAGATACAATAGCATCGCAAGCACGTACATCGTACATTAAATTTTGTGACTACTTTTTTGTTGAAAATTTGATGTCGAGTATCTTAGATACAATAGCATCGCAAGCACGTAGGAAGGAGTACCTTTTCAACGGTGTATCGAACATTAAATTTTGTGACTACTTTTTTGTTGAAAATTTTGATGTCGAGTATCTCAGATACAATAGCATCGCAAGCACGTACATCGTACATTTAATTTTGTGACTACATTTTTGTTGAAAATTTTGATGTCGAGTATCTCAGATACAATAGCATCGCAAGTTCGTAGGAAGGAGTACCTTTTCAACGGTGTATCGAACACTAAATTTTGTGACTCCTTTTTTGTTGAAAATTTTGATGTCGAGTATCTCAGATACAATAGCATCCCAAGCACGTACATCGTACATTTAATTTTGTGACTACATTTTTGTTGAAAATTTTGATGTCGAGTATCTCAGATACTGTATAATGATATGATTATCTTTAAATTGTTTTTAAAGAAATGCTGGTTTCAGAAAATTATAATAAGAAGAAAATTAATAAAACGCGTGTGCTTTGTTAGGTTATCAAATAATTTCTAGTTTTTATTGAAATTTGTGAGTTTGACAGATGATTGAAAAATAATTTCGAAAGCAAGTGTTTTTTTTATTCTTTCTAATGAGTTTTACTTTGTTGCTATTTTCAAATCGAACATTCTCCCGGCAATGACAACATGGTTGTTATTTAATAAGAAAAAAAAATCATAGAATCTGTACTTTAAATTATGGAAACAATAACAAATTATACGGGTAACATTAAAATTCAAATCAAATAAAATATTACATAATATTAAACTGATTAAAAAAGGAAAGATATGAAGTTAGTAATTGAGTTATTCATATTTCATGTGAGAGTAGGTTTTATGATGAGTTGAATGATGGTTGCTTCTTGTCGCTCGCAGAGTCGTAGAGGAGCGTAAGTGACTAAAAACAACCTCGAATGGCAAACTAGTTAGAATCTTATGGCTGGACAGTGATTGGTATCAAAGCGAGTTTAACGATTGGTCTTTTCAAAAGGCCGGTGGGTGTTTTGATTGTAACAACTCGAACGAGATCGTCGCTTCCTCGATGTAATGAAATGACACGTCCCATGGGCCAATGACCGACTGGAAAACGATCATCTTTGATGGTTACTAAATCATTTTCTTTGATGTTAGGTTGCTTGGTTCGCCATTTTGTACGAATTTGCATGCTGGACAAGACATCTTCCTTAAAACGTTTCCAAAAATGTTGAACCATTGACTCCATTAGTTGATGTCGTTTGATCGGATTTAATTCTGAGGGTGGTTGAGGTCGTGATAAGAGAGCATTTCCCGTCAGAAAATGTCCCGGTGTTATTGCCGTGAAGTCATTTGCATTCTCAGTGACTGGCGAAATCGGACGAGAGTTGAGAACAGCTTCAATGCGAGCCAAGACAGTTGAAAATTCCTCGAATGTGAGTTTTGCATCTCCAATTATTCTTGATAAGTGAAATTTCATTATTTTCACAGCTGCTTCGGCTAATCCATTGAAATGCGGTGCTCCCGGTGGACTTAAATGCCATTGAATGTGTCGATTTGCTAGTGCTGGTATGATTTCCTTTTCGATTGATTGAATAAATTTGTTGTAGAGTCTTAGATTCTCGTTATTGGCACCAACAAAGTTAGTCCCACAATCGCTAAACACATCATGACAAAATCCACGACGAGCGACAAATCGGTCGAACGCATGGAGAAATGTTTGTGTTGTGAGATCACCAGCTGCTTCTAAATGAACAGCCTTCGTAGTCATACATGTGAAAACGGCAACGTAACCCTTGTATGAAGTTTGACCGCGGCCTTTTGAAGCACGAATATCATAAGGGCCCGCGTAGTCAACGATAGTCGATGCAAATGGTCGTGAATTAGTATTAACACGCGCAGTTGGTAATGCAGCCATTTGTTGTTGTGATAAGACTGGACGTGCTTTGAAACAAATGACACACTTGTTTATAAAATGTCGTGCGAAATTGCGTACATCAAGAATCCAATAAATTTGGCGAATTTGATTGACCGTCACTTGAGGTCCACCGTGTAATGTAAGACGATGATAATAATCCGTGATCAACTTTGCAATGTAGCTTTCCGAAGGGAGAATTATTGGAAATTTTTCTTCAAATGACATAGGTAAATGCATTTTGTAAACGACCGTTGACACGAAGAATGTTGTTGTTGTCGATGAATGGGTTAAGTCGATATAATTTGCTGGACTTCTTGATTGGGTTTTGATCTTGAATAGTTTTGAGTTCACATGAGAATTCATTTGATTGAATCCACCGAATAAGTGAAAGTTCACTGTTTTGAATTTCATCGACGGTGAGTGTAGGAACTAGTTCAATGAGTTCCTTTCTTGGAATCGATAGCATTGATTTCGATGGTCGTGGCAATTTGAGCTTGAAGAGCGAACAATTTTCACGAAACGAATGGCGTATGCCAGTGCACGACGAAGACGGTTGAAATTTGAAAAAACGTTGCATGAGTGTATTGACGCTGGACACTTCTTCTTTGATGTTGAGGTTAATTGATTTCACCTTTGAACGGAGCTCATTTCGATCGTCGTCATGAACTTCGAATGGTGAATCTGGCCAGTCAGATTGGGGTAGCGAAAGAAATTGGGGTCCATGCCACCATAGTGATGAGTCACGCAGTTCGATGATAGTTAGCCCACGGCTATTAAGATCAGCTGGGTTTTCAAACGTGCGGACATGGTGCCATTGTCCAATTTTAGTTGACGATAGAATTTTGTGAATTCGATTACAAACAAAAACTGACCAACGATTTGGATCTCCTCGAATCCATGACAAAACGACGCTGGAATCAGTCCACATAAAAACATTATTGAATTGGATTCTCAATGATTTTTTTACCAGTTCAAGCAATTTTACTGCTAAAACGGCACCACATAATTCGGCGCGAGGTGTTGTTAACGGCTTGCGCATTGGTGTCAATTTACTTTTAGCCATGATTAAATTAACATGGATTTTCTCATTTGAATCGATTGTTCTGAGATAAATTGATGTAGCGTATGCCCTGTTTGAACTATCGCAAAAAACGTGAAGCTCATTATTTTTGTTGGTTGATGATGTGTTAATCCAACGAGGAATTTCGATTTCTTTGATAAATTGAAGTTGATCAAAAGTTTTTTCCCATACAGATTTAAGGTCGATAGAAGTTATAATGTCGTCCCAGTCAAATTTACTCTCCCACAATTTGTTCAAAAATAATTTTTCTTTGGTTACAAATGGATTGAGCCATCCAAGTGGGTCAAATAAGCGAGCGACTGTAGATGACACATTGCGTTTTGTGAGTTGTTTATTGGTTGGAAAGTTAACGCAAAATGTGAACAAGTCTTTGATGCTGGACCATCCCAAACCGACTGTTTTGATAGCGTCTTCGACATTGAACAAACACATGGTATTTTGATCATGATACTCAATGGGAATTTGTTGAAGAATCTCAGGTGAATTACTAGCCCACTTACGGAGCTCAAAGCCGGCACTTCGCAGCAAATGAATGATTATTTGAATCATCTCGATGGCATTTTCGATGGTCTCGCTACCTGTTGTGATGTCATCTACATAAGTTTCGAGTTTAAATGCGATGTAAACAGTTAGTGAAATGGCTTTGATTTTTTCGGCTACCATATGAATGGTTTTAATTGCCTGATATGGTGATGATGCAAGGCCGAATGTGACGGTTTGAAGAGCGTATGTTTGAATGCCTAAATTATCGTTATCTTGCCACAAAACGTATTGATAGTGAGTGTCGTCCGGGTGTATATCAATGCAACGGTACATTTTTTGTATGTCGGCAATGAAAACATACTTGTGCGTACGCCAGTTCAGAATTATTGAAACCAAATCTGCTTGTAAAACAGGACCGGTAGTCAAAATATCATTTAATGATTTTCCATTTGTTGATTTAGCCGAGCCGTCAAATACTTGGCGGAGTTTTGTTGTAAGACTGGCTTCTTTAACCACGGCATGGTGAGGCAAATAGAAATGTTTTTCGTCAATCTCATGAACTAGTTTGACTTGATTGAGCTCCTTATATTCGTTAAATACTTTGAAACATTCTTCTTTGAATTTTTCGTCGTGAGCGAAACGACGTTGTAGCGATTGAAAACGGCTGAATTGATGAATCAAAATACGATTTGAATGGTAAACGTACCATGAATTTCCCATTTGATTGACGAGTTGTAGTTTCTTCGTAAAACTTCTCGGTCCATTCATCCTCTTTAGACATTGTTTTTTCTGTTGGTACTTCCTCCAGTTCATGGAATTTTGTTAAATATTCACCAATTTCCATTGTCGAGATGTGATGGCAATCAATCAATGGGAATGTAAGAACATGATTTGCTTGAAATAATTCTCCAAATAATATCCACCCCAAAGTCGTGTATTGAGCAACGGGCTCACCGAATTCACCCTTGCGTAGGCCTTCCTCAATGATGCGACCATAGACATCACCGCCTAATAATAGATCGATTTGACCCGGAGTTGCATAATAAGGGTCAGCGAGTGGCAAATTATCAAGATGATGCCATGATTTTACCTTAACTGAGTGCAAAGGTAATTCTGACGTAATAGATGGAAGAACAGCGAATTTCGAAGTAAAATTAACTTTCGGATTGACGATCGAATGAATGTTGAGACTCAATCCCTTGTCGCCGATTTTGTATTGGATCTCGCCCATAGGACGATAACCAATGCAGAATGGAATGAATGTTAATTTTAATCGTTGAGCGGCACGCTCAGTGATGATTGATTGTTGTGATCCCTTATCAACTAATGCCCGAAGTCGTATGAGCTGACCAGATGCGTCAAGCACATTTACAATTGCTGTAGCACGAAGAACCGTTGAATTAGAGTGTACCAAATTATTTGAGACTATTTGGGGATTAACGGTCGGTGCATGATTCAACTGAGATGAAGTCGATGCCTTATTTGGGTTTGGAAATGGAGCTGCATTTTATTTGGGTTTGGAAATGGAGCTGCATTCAATGATAAGTTTGATTTATTAAAATGTAAGAGAGTATGATGTCGACCACCGCACGTGAAACATGTGTGTTTGCTGGTGCATTGTGTTGACGTTGAATGACTAAGGCAATTGAAACACAATTTTTGTTGAGTGGCAAAGTCCTTACGTTCAAACGGTGACCATTGTAAGAATTGCTGACATTTACGTAAAACGTGAGGGCCCTTGCACCTCTCGATCGGACAAACAATTGATTTTTTTGAGACATGAAAATTTCCTATTTCCTTTCGACCCTGAGATTTATTGGAAGAGTTATTTGATTTTTGGTGCAACGATGATGACCTTGATTCGCTATTGCTCGTTGCGTGTGCGGCATCAGCAATGAGAAATGTCGATTTAAGAAAGTCCAACAATTGTTGAAGTTTTGCAACTTTCTTTGGTTCTTTACGGTGTTTTTCAAATTCGAGACGTGTAGCTGGCGATAGTTTTTCGAGTAAATGAAATGCAAAAAATTCGGAGTTTTCATCGGTATGAAATTTGAGGTTCCTTAACTGGAAAATGCAGGCACGTGCAGAGTCATGGAACGATTTTAATTGCGCTGCTGATTCTGGTTGGGTGTATGTTGGTAAATTCATAAATTTTTTCATGAACGCATTGAACAGAACTTGGTCATTGCTGTAACGATCTTTCAAATCTTCCAGGGCTTCATCATACGTTTCGCCCGTAACATCCAAATGAGCAATAGATGATGTCACGTTTGCAGTTAGAAAAGATTTCAGATAGACGAACTTTTGATGTTTCGACAGTTTTGAATTGTTGTGAATCGTTTGAAACGCTGCATAAAACGTTGGCCATTCGGTAGGCGCACCGTCAAATTTTTCGATTTTAAATTCAGGTGGCCTGAAAGAACTATCGGTGTGGACCTCGCGTATTATCGTATTGAATGACTCGTTTGAAATTTGTTCCGACGACGTGGAAGCTTGTGGAATAGTTTTTGCGTGACGCTCGGGATGAAATTTGTCAAATGCTAATTCAATATAATCTGTGGCATCCGCATATTCGGATTGAAAAGACCCAAAAATATCATTTTTGAAATAAATATCGTCGCGAGATAATTTTAAGCGTACCAATGTTCGATGATTTGCATTGAGGGTCTGAAGATTTTGTGCAATTCGATTGCCAAACGAAAATGCTTAAAGTCACTTACCTCTATAATCTGCGATTCTTCTGGTTCTGGATATCTGCTTTTCACACGATGTTCCCTTGGAGCGTGGTGCTCGTGTACGTGTAATGATGAATGCAGGAACCTTGTACAGACACGATTGACGGTGATCAATTAAATTATTTCAACAAATAATTTCTTGGTCGGATTTTAAGTAGTGGATGATTTGTGAGTAGTTACCATGTGGCATAGCACGATATTTGAGGTAAGTACTCAGATGCGACACAATCGATTGGTGCCGGTGTTGAGAATTCACAGAAAACTTGATATGATTGTAAAATCTACGGAGAACTACTTTAAATTGAAATTAAAAAGTTAACCGGTTCGAAGGACCATGTATAATGATATGATTATCTTTAAATTGTTTTTAAAGAAATGCTGGTTCGAGAAAATTATAATAAGAAGAAAACTGGCACGAGTACGATAACTTTGGCGCCGAGATATAATAACGGTTTTTGGTAGAGGGGCTTAATACAAGCATTTTTTACTATGGGAGGGGGGGTCTATCTCCCCCCGTTTAGGCGGTAGGGGCAATTTAAAAAAACATGTACTTTAAATGGAAAAAAAATAATTAAAAAATAACGGTAATACTTACAATTAAGTATTATACCTTTTTTTAAAGCCAACACTTGTGTCTAGTAGCTTGTTTTTAAATCAAGTCAAAACTATGCATAGTTTGCGAAAAACACTGTTTTAAACTCAAAATTTGGTAAAAAAAAAGTTAAAAATATGGTTTAGAGTGTAATATTTCAAAACTTTTAGATTATCTACAATTTTTTTTTTTAGAATACATTGCCCTTATTTATTTTTGATCGAAAACTGAAAACTAGATGATTTTATGTCTTTTAGTTTTTGAGAAAATTGAAAATAACCACAACTACTATTTTAATTTAATTCTTTTTTTTTGCTTCAAAAATCTTATTTTGATAGTAACAATGGTAGGTGCAAGTTTGGTTGTATGCAACAGTGGGATCCCCCCTGCTTGGGCTCACTATAGGATTTGGGGTGGGTGCAAGTTGGAGTGCGTGCAAAGTGAGGAGGGAGCAAGGTTCGGTGAGTGCAAGATGAGGTGCATTCAAAGTTTTTTTTTGCATTTAAATAAGCTGAATTAAAAAATAATTGATATTATATACATAAACATATGTACATATATGTCATGTCCATTTCAATCTCTTTTTTTCTAAATATACCGTTAGGTACTTGACAAAAACTTTAACATTTAATATATTTGAGCATAAAAATGTATTGCATTATAAAAAAATTTGCATTACCTTTACAACAACACAACGGAAGCAAATTCTCGTAGTTTCTTAACATGCACATATGTTTATGTCATACATAAATATGCATATAACTATGTACACACATATAATGCAGCCATAGTAAAAAGTATGTACCTATATAGTTAGATCATAAATAACAAGAGGAAGCATTTGATGTTTAACCGTTTTTTTAACAAGTTTGGTGCAGGTTATTGTTTACCAAAGCCATTCTCCATTTAACGTTTGAATAAGTCGGATTCCCTTTTTAAAAATGGCGGCTAAACATCCACTTCTTCACCCAAAATTAAATAATTTTTCGATTTTTTGTTCGTTTGGGGATTTGGTATCAACAAACGAAAAAAGTTTCGCGTTTTTGGAAGAAATCGGGTTAATTCCCTCCAAAACGTCTACTCCACCTCTGTGTTGTGATATTTTAATGACCGTGGAAAATTCAAAAAGATCAAAGTTCGGTTGGTTTTGGCGATGTTCAAAAAAGGGCTCAAAAAGAAAAGGTGACAAAACTTGTAGAAATACAATCAACCCATCAATAGGAACATTTTTCCATGGCCCTCAATGTCGGCTAGAGATAAATGAAGTGCTTGCTATAATTATCTCTTTTGTGATTAAAATGCCTGTAAACATGGTTTTCCAGGTAATTAATTAAATCTTAAGCTACAATTTAAGGATTTTGTTTTAAATATTTTCGTAAATTCTCAAATTAGCAATTAATCGCTTGGCGAAATCACGACAATAAAGATAAATTAAGTAAATCTACCATCATAGATTACTATAATTATTGTCAGGAAATAGCCGAAATAATATCCTCCCATATTGATATTAATATTGGCGGTGAAGAAAAAACGGTTCAAATCGATGAAACATTTTTAACGAAAAGAAAATACCACAAAGGCCGTGTCACAGAACAGATGACAATTGTAGTGTTGGGGCTATATTGCAAAGAAGATAAAGTCGGACGTTTCTTTAAAGTCAATTCCAAATGTAGGGAAGATTTGTGGCCTTATATTCATAAATATGTTAACCCCAATACAAGTCGTATCTGTACCGACAGCGCACGCCAATACATAGGTGTTGAAAAATTATTCTCCAGTTCTACTAGTCATGGCGTAACAAACCACAGCAAAGGCGAATATGTCGACAAAGCCGATAAGACTAACACAATAAACGATCTAGAAAATCAAAATAAACTTCTGAAAAAAACAATTTTATGCCGCAAAACCACACTCCACATCCATCAATATATGGCACTTTTCTTTTATAGAAAATATTGCCTTGAAAAAAAATATAAAGACGATTTGGGATCCCAAATAATGGAATTCTTACTAGATATGAAAAAAGTATACCCATGTTTGGTTAATGGACAAGAAAGTGTAGGTCTGCAACTAAAGCACTTCGACCCTCCCGACGTTTGCAGTGAACACCTAGATGATGTGTTACCGCCAAAACAACCACGGCTCTTGACCATCAATGACGAACTTAACGAACTCCACAGTGACACTAGTACGGACGATGAATTCATTGACGAGACTTACATACCTTCAACACATTGAAAATTAACGTGACTATTTTTCAATAACTCCTGACTTACTTAAAAACTAACTGACTGGGACGCGGAATGCAATGCAATTCTACCTCCTCGTGGTGCATTCTGGGTTATGCTAAATGAATTGCTTTACTTGACTCACAAAATGACCTAATCTTTAACAATTATCCTGAAAGTAAATACCAAAAAAACTCTTTAAAAAGTAGTTTTAAAAACCCCAAAACCAAAATAAAACAACAATCACATATGTAGGTATATACGAAATTTCTAATGCAAACAGTAAGATGCCTAAGGGGGGCCATGCTGCCCCCCTGCAACCCCCCTGCTTGGGCTCACTATAGGATTTGGGGTGGGTGCGAGTTAGGGTGGGTGCAAGGTGGAGAGGGTGAAAGGTTCGGTGAGTGCATGCAAAATTTCATATGCATCTAAATAAACTGGATATAAAAAAAGTAATTTAATTGAAATATTATGTTTTGGTAATTTTCAATTTTCTCAAAAACTAGAAGACATAGAAACATCTAGTTTTCAGTTTTCGTTAAAAAATAAATAAGGGCAATGTATTCTAAAAAAAAAAATTGTAGATAATCTAAAAGTTTCGAAATATTACACTCTAAACCATATTTTTAACTTTTTTTTTGACCAAATTTTGAGTTTAAAACAGTGTTTTTCGCAAACTATGCATAGTTTTGACTTGATTTAAAAACAAGCTACTAGACAAAAGTGTTGGCTTTAAAAAAAGGTATAATACTTAATTGTAAGTATTACCGTTATTTTTTAATTATTTTTTTTCCATTTAAAGTACATGTTTTTTTAAATTGCCCCTACCGCCTAAACGGGGGGAGATAGACCCCCCCTCCCATAGTAAAAAATGCTTGTATTAAGCCCCTCTACCAAAAACCGTTATTATATCTCGGCGCCAAAGTTATCGTACTCTCCCCAGAAAACTAATAAAACGCGTGTGCTTTGTTAGGTTATCAAATAATTTCTAGTTTTTATTGAAATTTGTGAGTTTGACAGATGATTGAAAAATAATTTCGAAAGCAAGTGTTTTTTTTATTCTTTCTAATGAGTTTTACTTTGTTGCTATTTTCAAATCGAACAGATACAATAGCATCGCAAGCACGTAGGAAGGAGTACCTTTTCAACGGTGTATCGAACATTAAATTTTGTGACTACTTTTTTGTTGAAAATTTTGATGTCGAGTATCTCAGATACAATAGCATCGAAAGCACGTACATCGTACATTAAATTTTTTGACTACTTTTTTGTTGAAAATTTTGATGTCGAGTATCTCAGATACAATAGCATCGCAAGCACGTACATCGTACATTAAATTTTGTGACTACTTTTTTGTTGAAAATTTTGATGTCGAGTATCTCAGATACAATAGCATCGCAAGCACGTATGTACATCGTACATTAAATTTTGTGACTACTTTTTTGTTGAAAATTTTGATGTCGAGTATCTCAGATACAAAAGCATCGCAAGCACGGCCATCGTACATTAAATTTTGTGACTACTTTTTTGTTGAAAATTTTGATGTCGAGTATCTCAGATACAATAGCATCGCAAGCACGTACATCGTACATTAAAATTTTTGACTACTTTTTTGTTGAAAATTTTGATGTCGAGTATCTCAGATACAATAGCATCGCAAGTACGTAGAATGAGAACTTTTCAACGGTGTATCGAATACTAAATTTTTTGACTACTTTTATGTTGAAAATTTTGATGTCGAGTATCTCAGATACAATAGCATCGCAAGCACGTACATCGTACATTAAATTTTGTGACTACTTTTTGTTGAAAATTTTGATGTCGAGTATCTCAGATACAATAGCATCGAAGCACGTAGGAAGGAGTACCTTTTCAACGGTGTATCGAACACTAAATTTTGTGACTACTTTTTTGTTGAAAATTTTGATGTCGAGTATCTCAGATACAATAACATCGCAAGCACGTACATCGAACATTAAATTTTGTGACTACATTTTTGTTGAAAATTTTGATGTCGAGTATCTCAGATACAATAGCATCGCAAGCACGTACATCGTACATTAAATTTTGTGACTACTTTTTTGTTGAAAATTTTGATGTCGAGTATCTCAGATTCAATAGCATCGTAAACACGTAGCAAGGAGTACCTTTTCAACGGTGTATCGAACATTAAATTTTTTGACTACTTTTTTGTTGAAAATTTTGATGTTGAGTATCTCAGATACAATAGCATCGCAAGCACGTACATCGTACATTAAATTTTGTGACTACTTTTTTGTTGAAAATTTTGATGTCGAGTATCTCAGATACAATAGCACCGCAAGCACGTAGGAAGGAGTACCTTTTCAACGGTGTATCGAACATTAAATTTTTTGAATACTTTTTTGTTGAAAATTTTGATGTCGACTATCTCAGATACAATAGCATCGCAAGCACGTACGTCGTACATTAAATTTTGTGAGTACTTTTTTGTTGAAAATTTTGATGTCGAGTATCTCAGATACAATAGCATCGCAAGCACGTAGGAAGGAGTACCTTTTCAACGGTGTATCGAACATTAAATTTTGTGACTACTTTTTTGTTGAAAATTTTGATGTCGAGTATCTCAGATACAATAGCATCGCAAACAAGTACATTGTACATTAAATTTTGTGACTACTTTTTTGTTGAAAATTTTGATGTCGACTATCTCAGATACAATAGCATAGCAAGCACGTACATCGTACATTAAATTTTGTGACTACTTTTTTGTTGAAAATTTTGATGTCGAGTATCTCAGATACAATAGCATCGCAAGCACGTACATCGTACATTAAATTTTGTGACTACTTTTTTGTTGAAAATTTTGATGTCGAGTATCTCAGATACAATAGCATCGCAAGCAAGTAGGAAGGAGTACCTTTTCAACGGTGTATCGAACATTACATTTTTTGACTACTTTTTTGTTGAAAATTTTGATGTCGAGTATCTCAGATACAATAGCATCGCAAGCACGTACATCGTACATTAAATTTTGTGACTACTTTTTTGTTGAAAATTTTGATGTCGAGTATCTCAGATACAATAGCATCGCAAGCACGTACGTCGTACATTAAATTTTGTGAGTACTTTTTTGTTAAAAATTTTGATGTCGAGTATCTCAGATACAATAGCATCGCAAGCACGTAGGAAGGAGTAGCTTTTCAACGGTGTATCGTACATTAAATTTTGTGACTACTTTTTTGTTAAAAATTTTGATGTCGAGTATCTCAGATACAATAGCATCGCAAGCACGTACGTCGTACATTAAATTTTGTGAGTACTTTTTTGTTGAAAATTTTGATGTCGAGTATCTCAGATACAATAGCATCGCAAGCACGTAGGAAGGAGTACCTTTTCAACGGTGTATCGAACATTAAATTTTGTGACTACTTCTTTGTTGAAAATTTTGATGTCGAGTATCTCAGATACAACAGCATCGCAAGCACGTCCATCGTACATTAAATTTTGTGACTACTTTTTTGTTGAAAATGTTGATGTCGAGTATCTCAGATACAATAGCATCGCAAGCACGTACATCGTACATTAAATTTTGTGAGTACTTTTTTGTTGAAAATTTTGATGTCGAGTATCTCAGATACAATAGCATCGCAAGCACATAGGAAGGAGTACCTTTTCAACAGTGTATCGAACATTTAATTTTGTGACTACTTTTTTGTTGAAAATTTTGATGTCGAGTATCTCAGATACAATAGCATCGCAAGCACGTAGGAAGGAGTACCTTTTCAACGGTGTATCGAACATTAAATTTAGTGACTACTTTTTTGTTGAAAATTTTGATGTCGAGTATCTCAGATACAATAGCATCGCAAGCACGTACATCGTACATTAAATTTTGTGACTACTTTTTTGTTGAAAATTTTGATGTCGAGTATCTCAGATACAATAGCATCGCAAGCACGTACATCGTACATTTAATTTTGTGACTACTTTTTTGTTGAAAATTTTGATGTCGAGTATCTCAGATACAATAGCATCGCAAGCACATAGGAAGGAGTACCTTTTCAACAGTGTATCGAACATTAAATTTTGTGACTACTTTTTTGTTGAAAATTTTGATGTCGAGTATCTCAGATACAATAGCATCGCAAGCACGTAGGAAGGAGTACCAGATACAATAGCATCGCAAGCATGTACATCGTACATTAAATTTTGTGACTACTTTTTTGTTGAAAATTTTGATGTCGAGTATCTCAGATACAATAGCATCGCAAGCACGTACGTCGTACATTAAATTTTGTGACTACTTTTTTGTTGAAAATTTTGATGTCGAGTATCTCAGATACAATAGCATCGCAAGCACGTAGGAAGGAGTACCTTTTCAACGGTGTATCGAACATTAAATTTTGTGACTACTTTTTTGTTGAAAATTTTGATGTCGAGTATCTCAGATACAATAGCATCGCAAACACGTACATCGTACATTAAATTTTGTGACTACTTTTTTGTTGAAAATTTTGATGTCGAGTATCTCAGATACAATAGCATAGCAAGCACGTACATCGTACATTAAATATTGTGACTACTTTTTTGTTGAAAATTTTGATGTCGAGTATCTCAGATACAAAAGCATCGCAAGCACGTAGGAAGGAGTACCTTTTCAACGGTGTATCGAACATTAAATTTTTTGAATACTTTTTTGTTGAAAATTTTGATGTCGAGTATCTCAGATACAATAGCATCGCAAGCACGTAGGAAGGAGTACCTTTTCAACAGTGAATCGAACATTAAATTATTTGACTACTTTTTTGTTGAAAATTTTGATGTCAAGTATCTCAGATACAATAGCAACGCAAGCACGTACATCGTACATTAAATTTTATGACTACTTTTTTGTTGAAAATTTTGATGTCGAGTATCTTAGATACAATAGCATCGCAAGCACGTAGGAAGGAGTACCTTTTCAACGGTGTATCGTACATTAAATTTTGTGACTCCTTTTTTGTAGAAAATTTTGATGTCTAGTATCTCAGATACAATAGCATCGCAAGCACGTAGAAAGGAGTACCTTTTCAACGGTGTATCGAACATTAAATTTTGTGACTACTTTTTTGTTGAAAATTTTGATGTCGAGTATATCAGATACAATAGCATCGCAAGCACGTACATCGTACATTAAATTTTGTGACTACTTTTTTGTTGAAAATTTTGATGTCGAGTATCTCAGATACAATAGCATCGCAAGCACGTACATCGTACATTAAATTTTGTGAGTACTTTTTTGTTGAAAATTTTGATGTCGAGTATCTCAGATACAATAGCATCGCAAGCACATAGGAAGGAGTACCTTTTCAACAGTGTATCGAACATTTAATTTTGTGAATACTTTTTGGTTGAAAATTTTGATGTCGAGTATCTCAGATACAATAGCATCGCAAGCACGTAGGAAGGAGTACCTTTCCAATGGTGTATCGAACATTAAATTTTGTGACTACTTTTTTGTTGAAAATTTTGATGTCGAGTATCTCAGATACAATAGCATCGCAAGCACGTCCATCGTACATTAAATTTTGTGACTACTTTTTTGTTGAAAATTTTGATGTCGAGTATCTCAGAAACAATAGCATCGCAAGCACGTACATCGTACATTAAATTTTGTGACTACTTTTTTGTTGAAAATTTTGATGTCGAGTATCTCAGATACAATAGCATCGCAAGCACGTACATCGTACATTAAATTTTGTGACTACTTTTTTGTTGAACATTTTGATGTCGAGTATCTCAGATACAATAGCATCGCAAGCACGTAGGAAGGAGTACCTTTTCAACGGTGTATCGAACATTAAATTTTGTGACTACTTTTTTGTTGAAAATTTTGATGATACAATAGCATCGCAAGCACGTAGGAAGGAGTACCCTTTCAACGGTGTATCGTACATTAAATTTTGTGACTACTTTTTTGTTGAAAATTTTGATGTCGAGTATCTCAGATACAATAGCATCGCAAGCACGTACATCGTACATTAAATTTTGTGACTACTTTTTTGTTGAAAATTTTGATGTCGAGTATCTCAGATACAATAGCATCGCAAGCACGTAGGAAGGAGTACCTTTTCAACGGTGTATCGAACATTAAATTTGTTGACTACTTTTTTGTTGAAAATTTTGATGACGAGTATCTCAGATACAATAGCATCGCAAGCACGTTGGAAGGAGTATTTTTTCGACGGTGTATCGAACATTAAATTTTTTGACTACTTTTTTGTTGAAAATTTTGATGTCGAGTATCTCAGATACAATAGCATCGCAAGCACGTAGGAAGGAGTACCTTTTCAACGGTGTATCGAACATTAAATTTTGTGACTACTTTTTTGTTGAAAATTTTGATGTCGAGTATCTCAGATACAATAGCATCGCAAACACGTACATCGTACATTAAATTTTGTGACTACTTTTTTGTTGAAAATTTTGATGTCGAGTATCTCAGATACAATAGCATCGCAAGCACGTAGGAAGGAGTACCTTTTCAACGGTGTATCGAAAATTAAATTTTGTGACTACTTTTTTGTTGAAAATTTTGATGTCTAGTATCTCAGATACAATAGCATCGCAAGCACGTAGGAAGGAGTACCTTTTCAACGGTGTATCGAACATTAAATTTTGTGACTACTTTTTTGTTGAAAATTTTGATGTCGAGTATCTCAGATACAATAGCATCGCAAGCACGTACATAGTACATTAAATTTTGTGACTACTTTTTTGTTGAAAATTTTGATGTCAAGTATCTCATATACAATAGCATCGCAAGCACGTACATCGTACATTAAATTTTGTGACTACTTTTTTCTTGAAAATTTTGATGTCAAGTATCTCAGATATAATAGCATCGCAAGCACGTACATCATACATTAAATTTTGTGACTACTTTTTTGTTGAAAATTTTGATGTCGAGTATCTCAGATACAATAGCATCGCAAGCACGTACGTCGTACATTAAATTTTGTGAGTACTTTTTTGTTGAAAATTTTGATGTCGAGTATCTCAGATACAATAGCATCGCAAGCACGTACGTCGTACATTAAATTTTGTGAGTACTTTTTTGTTGAAAATTTTGATGTCGAGTATCTCAGATACAATAGCATCGCAAGCACGTAGGAAGGAGTACCATTTCAACGGTGTATCGAACATTAAATTTTGTGACTACTTTTTTGTTGAAAATTTTGATGTCGAGTATCTCAGATACAATAGCATCGCAAGCACGTCCATCGTACATTAAATTTTGTGACTACTTTTTTGTTGAAAATTTTGATGTCGAGTATCTCAGATACAATAGCATCGCAAGCACGTACATCGTACATTAAATTTTGTGACTACTTTTTTGTTGAAAATTTTGATGTCGAGTATCTCAGATACAATAGCATCGCAAGCACGTACATCGTACATTAAATTTTGTGACTACTTTTTTGTTGAACATTTTGATGTCGAGTATCTCAGATACAATAGCATCGCAAGCACGTAGGAAGGAGTACCTTTTCAACGGTGTATCGAACATTAAATTTTGTGACTACTTTTTTGTTGAAAATTTTGATGATACAATAGCATCGCAAGCACGTAGGAAGGAGTACCCTTTCAACGGTGTATCGAACATTAAATTTTGTGACTACTTTTTTGTTGAAAATTTTGATGTCGAGTATCTCAGATACAATAGCATCGCAAGCACGTACATCGTACATTAAATTTTGTGACTACTTTTTTGTTGAAAATTTTGATGTCGAGTATCTCAGATACAATAGCATCGCAAGCACGTAGGAAGGAGTACCTTTTCAACGGTGTATCGAACATTAAATTTGTTGACTACTTTTTTGTTGAAAATTTTGATGACGAGTATCTCAGATACAATAGCATCGCAAGCACGTTGGAAGGAGTATTTTTTCGACGGTGTATCGAACATTAAATTTTGTGACTACTTTTTTGTTGAAAATTTTGATGTCGAGTATCTCAGATACAATAGCATCGCAAGCACGTAGGAAGGAGTACCTTTTCAACGGTGTATCGAACATTAAATTTTGTGACTACTTTTTTGTTGAAAATTTTGATGTCGAGTATCTCAGATACAATAGCATCGCAAACACGTACATCGTACATTAAATTTTGTGACTACTTTTTTGTTGAAAATTTTGATGTCGAGTATCTCAGATACAATAGCATCGCAAGCACGTAGGAAGGAGTACCTTTTCAACGGTGTATCGAACATTAAATTTTGTGACTACTTTTTTGTTGAAAATTTTGATGTCGAGTATCTCAGATACAATAGCATCGCAAGCACGTACATCGTACATTAAATTTTGTGACTACTTTTTTCTTGAAAATTTTGATGTCAAGTATCTCAGATATAATAGCATCGCAAGCACGTACATCATACATTAAATTTTGTGACTACTTTTTTGTTGAAAATTTTGATGTCGAGTATCTCAGATACAATAGCATCGCAAGCACGTACGTCGTACATTAAATTTTGTGAGTACTTTTTTGTTGAAAATTTTGATGTCGAGTATCTCAGATACAATAGCATCGCAAGCACGTCCATCGTACATTAAATTTTGTGACTACTTTTTTGTTGAAAATTTTGATGTCGAGTATCTCAGATACAATAGCATCGCAAGCACGTAGGAAGGAGTACCTCTTCAACGGTGTATCGAACATTAAATTTTGTGACTACTTTTTTGTTGAAAATTTTGATGTCGAGTATCTCAGATACAATAGCATCGCAAGCACGTGCATCGTACATTAAATTTTGTAACTACTTTTTTGTTGAAAATTTTGATGTCGAGTATCTCAGATACAATAGCATCGCCAGCACGTACATCGTACATTTAATTTTGTGACTACTTTTTTGTTGAAAATTTTGATGTCGAGTATCTCAGATACAATAGCATCGCAAGCACGTAGGAAGGAGTACCTTTTCAACGGTGTATCGAACATTAAATTTGTTGACTACTTTTTTGTTGAAAATTTTGATGACGAGTATCTCAGATACAATAGCATCGCAAGCACGTTGGAAGGAGTATTTTTTCGACGGTGTATCGAACATTAAATTTTGTGACTACTTTTTTGTTGAAAATTTTGATGTCGAGTATCTCAGATACAATAGCATCGCAAGCACGTAGGAAGGAGTACCTTTTCAACGGTGTATCGAACATTAAATTTTGTGACTACTTTTTTGTTGAAAATTTTGATGTCGAGTATCTCAGATACAATAGCATCGCAAACACGTACATCGTACATTAAATTTTGTGACTACTTTTTTGTTGAAAATTTTGATGTCGAGTATCTCAGATACAATAGCATCGCAAGCACGTAGGAAGGAGTACCTTTTCAACGGTGTATCGAACATTAAATTTTGTGACTACTTTTTTGTTGAAAATTTTGATGTCGAGTATCTCAGATACAATAGCATCGCAAGCACGTAGGAAGGAGTACCTTTTCAACGGTGTATCGAACATTAAATTTTGTGACTACTTTTTTGTTGAAAATTTTGATGTCGAGTATCTCAGATACAATAGCATCGCAAACACGTACATCGTACATTAAATTTTGTGACTACTTTTTTGTTGAAAATTTTGATGTCGAGTATCTCAGATACAATAGCATCGCAAGCACGTAGGAAGGAGTACCTTTTCAACGGTGTATCGAACATTAAATTTTGTGACTACTTTTTTGTTGAAAATTTTGATGTCGAGTATCTCAGATACAATAGCATCGCAAGCACGTACATCGTACATTAAATTTTGTGACTACTTTTTTGTTGAAAATTTTGATGTCGAGTATCTCAGATACAATAGCATCGCAAGCACGTACATCGTACATTTAATTTTGTGACTACTTTTTTGTTGAAAATTTTGATGTCGAGTATCTCAGATACAATAGCATCGCAAGCACATAGGAAGGAGTACCTTTTCAACAGTGTATCGAACATTAAATTTTGTGACTACTTTTTTGTTGAAAATTTTGATGTCGAGTATCTCAGATACAATAGCATCGCAAGCACGTAGGAAGGAGTACCAGATACAATAGCATCGCAAGCATGTACATCGTACATTAAATTTTGTGACTACTTTTTTGTTGAAAATTTTGATGTCGAGTATCTCAGATACAATAGCATCGCAAGCACGTACGTCGTACATTAAATTTTGTGACTACTTTTTTGTTGAAAATTTTGATGTCGAGTATCTCAGATACAATAGCATCGCAAGCACGTAGGAAGGAGTACCTTTTCAACGGTGTATCGAACATTAAATTTTGTGACTACTTTTTTGTTGAAAATTTTGATGTCGAGTATCTCAGATACAATAGCATCGCAAACACGTACATCGTACATTAAATTTTGTGACTACTTTTTTGTTGAAAATTTTGATGTCGAGTATCTCAGATACAATAGCATAGCAAGCACGTACATCGTACATTAAATATTGTGACTACTTTTTTGTTGAAAATTTTGATGTCGAGTATCTCAGATACAAAAGCATCGCAAGCACGTAGGAAGGAGTACCTTTTCAACGGTGTATCGAACATTAAATTTTTTGAATACTTTTTTGTTGAAAATTTTGATGTCGAGTATCTCAGATACAATAGCATCACAAGCACGTAGGAAGGAGTACCTTTTCAACAGTGAATCGAACATTAAATTATTTGACTACTTTTTTGTTGAAAATTTTGATGTCAAGTATCTCAGATACAATAGCAACGCAAGCACGTACATCGTACATTAAATTTTATGACTACTTTTTTGTTGAAAATTTTGATGTCGAGTATCTCAGACACAATAGCATCGCAAGCACTTAGGAAGGAGTACCTTTTCAACGGTGTATCGTACATTAAATTTTGTGACTCCTTTTTTGTAGAAAATTTTGATGTCTAGTATCTCAGATACAATAGCATCGCAAGCACGTAGGAAGGAGTACCTTTTCAACGGTGTATCGAACATTAAATTTTGTGACTACTTTTTTGTTGAAAATTTTGATGTCGAGTATATCAGATACAATAGCATCGCAAGCACGTACATCGTACATTAAATTTTGTGACTACTTTTTTGTTGAAAATTTTGATGTAAAGTATCTCATATACAATAGCATCGCGAGCACGTACATGGTACATTAAATTTTGTGACTACTTTTTTGTTGAAAATTTTGATGTCGAGTATCTCAGATACAATAGCATCGCAAGCACGTACATCGTACATTAAATTTTGTGAGTACTTTTTTGTTGAAAATTTTGATGTCGAGTATCTCAGATACAATAGCATCGCAAGCACATAGGAAGGAGTACCTTTTCAACAGTGTATCGAACATTTAATTTTGTGAATACTTTTTGGTTGAAAATTTTGATGTCGAGTATCTCAGATACAATAGCATCGCAAGCACGTAGGAAGGAGTACCTTTTCAATGGTGTATCGAACATTAAATTTTGTGACTACTTTTTTGTTGAAAATTTTGATGTCGAGTATCTCAGATACAATAGCATCGCAAGCACGTCCATCGTACATTAAATTTTGTGACTACTTTTTTGTTGAAAATTTTGATGTCGAGTATCTCAGAAACAATAGCATCGCAAGCACGTACATCGTACATTAAATTTTGTGACTACTTTTTTGTTGAAAATTTTGATGTCGAGTATCTCAGATACAATAGCATCGCAAGCACGTACATCGTACATTAAATTTTGTGACTACTTTTTTGTTGAACATTTTGATGTCGAGTATCTCAGATACAATAGCATCGCAAGCACGTAGGAAGGAGTACCTTTTCAACGGTGTATCGAACATTAAATTTTGTGACTACTTTTTTGTTGAAAATTTTGATGATACAATAGCATCGCAAGCACGTAGGAAGGAGTACCCTTTCAACGGTGTATCGTACATTAAATTTTGTGACTACTTTTTTGTTGAAAATTTTGATGTCGAGTATCTCAGATACAATAGCATCGCAAGCACGTACATCGTACATTAAATTTTGTGACTACTTTTTTGTTGAAAATTTTGATGTCGAGTATCTCAGATACAATAGCATCGCAAGCACGTAGGAAGGAGTACCTTTTCAACGGTGTATCGAACATTAAATTTGTTGACTACTTTTTTGTTGAAAATTTTGATGACGAGTATCTCAGATACAATAGCATCGCAAGCACGTTGGAAGGAGTATTTTTTCGACGGTGTATCGAACATTAAATTTTGTGACTACTTTTTTGTTGAAAATTTTGATGTCGAGTATCTCAGATACAATAGCATCGCAAGCACGTAGGAAGGAGTACCTTTTCAACGGTGTATCGAACATTAAATTTTGTGACTACTTTTTTGTTGAAAATTTTGATGTCGAGTATCTCAGATACAATAGCATCGCAAACACGTACATCGTACATTAAATTTTGTGACTACTTTTTTGTTGAAAATTTTGATGTCGAGTATCTCAGATACAATAGCATCGCAAGCACGTAGGAAGGAGTAACTTTTCAACGGTGTATCGAAAATTAAATTTTGTGACTACTTTTTTGTTGAAAATTTTGATGTCTAGTATCTCAGATACAATAGCATCGCAAGCACGTAGGAAGGAGTACCTTTTCAACGGTGTATCGAACATTAAATTTTGTGACTACTTTTTTGTTGAAAATTTTGATGTCGAGTATCTCAGATACAATAGCATCCCAAGCACGTACATCGTACATTAAATTTTGTGACTACTTTTTTGTTGAAAATTTTGATGTCAAGTATCTCATATACAATAGCATCGCAAGCACGTACATCGTACATTAAATTTTGTGACTACTTTTTTCTTGAAAATTTTGATGTCAAGTATCTCAGATATAATAGCATCGCAAGCACGTACATCATACATTAAATTTTGTGACTACTTTTTTGTTGAAAATTTTGATGTCGAGTATCTCAGATACAATAGCATCGCAAGCACGTACGTCGTACATTAAATTTTGTGAGTACTTTTTTGTTGAAAATTTTGATGTCGAGTATCTCAGATACAATAGCATCGCAAGCACGTACGTCGTACATTAAATTTTGTGAGTACTTTTTTGTTGAAAATTTTGATGTCGAGTATCTCAGATACAATAGCATCGCAAGCACGTAGGAAGGAGTACCATTTCAACGGTGTATCGAACATTAAATTTTGTGACTACTTTTTTGTTGAAAATTTTGATGTCGAGTATCTCAGATACAATAGCATCGCAAGCACGTCCATCGTACATTAAATTTTGTGACTACTTTTTTGTTGAAAATTTTGATGTCGAGTATCTCAGATACAATAGCATCGCAAGCACGTACATCGTAAATTAAATTTTGTGACTACTTTTTTGTTGAAAATTTTGATGTCGAGTATCTCAGATACAATAGCATCGCAAGCACGTACATCGTACATTAAATTTTGTGACTACTTTTTTGTTGAACATTTTGATGTCGAGTATCTTAGATACAATAGCATCGCAAGCACGTAGGAAGAAGAACCTTTTCAACGGTGTATCGAACATTAAATTTTGTGACTACTTTTTTGTTGAAAATTTTGATGATACAATAGCATCGCAAGCACGTAGGAAGGAGTACCCTTTCAACGGTGTATCGAACATTAAATTTTGTGACTACTTTTTTGTTGAAAATTTTGATGTCGAGTATCTCAGATACAATAGCATCGCAAGCACGTACATCGTACATTAAATTTTGTGACTACTTTTTTGTTGAAAATTTTGATGTCGAGTATCTCAGATACAATAGCATCGCAAGCACGTAGGAAGGAGTACCTTTTCAACGGTGTATCGAACATTAAATTTGTTGACTACTTTTTTGTTGAAAATTTTGATGACGAGTATCTCAGATACAATAGCATCGCAAGCACGTTGGAAGGAGTATTTTTTCGACGGTGTATCGAACATTAAATTTTGTGACTACTTTTTTGTTGAAAATTTTGATGTCGAGTATCTCAGATACAATAGCATCGCAAGCACGTAGGAAGGAGTACCTTTTCAACGGTGTATCGAACATTAAATTTTGTGACTACTTTTTTGTTGAAAATTTTGATGTCGAGTATCTCAGATACAATAGCATCGCAAACACGTACATCGTACATTAAATTTTGTGACTACTTTTTTGT
Source organism: Eupeodes corollae (assembly GCF_945859685.1). NCBI lineage: Eukaryota > Metazoa > Arthropoda > Insecta > Diptera > Syrphidae > Eupeodes > Eupeodes corollae. The sequence continues at coordinate 64,195 of NW_026605130.1, forward strand.
TGAAAATTTTGATGTCGAGTATCTCAGATACAATAGCATCGCAAGCACGTAGGAAGGAGTACCTTTTCAACGGTGTATCGAAAATTAAATTTTGTGACTACTTTTTTGTTGAAAATTTTGATGTCTAGTATCTCAGATACAATAGCATCGCAAGCACGTAGGAAGGAGTACCTTTTCAACGGTGTATCGAACATTAAATTTTGTGACTACTTTTTTGTTGAAAATTTTGATGTCGAGTATCTCAGATACAATAGCATCGCAAGCACGTACATCGTACATTAAATTTTGTGACTACTTTTTTGTTGAAAATTTTGATGTCAAGTATCTCATATACAATAGCATCGCAAGCACGTACATCGTACATTAAATTTTGTGACTACTTTTTTCTTGAAAATTTTGATGTCAAGTATCTCAGATATAATAGCATCGCAAGCACGTACATCATACATTAAATTTTGTGACTACTTTTTTGTTGAAAATTTTGATGTCGAGTATCTCAGATACAATAGCATCGCAAGCACGTACGTCGTACATTAAATTTTGTGAGTACTTTTTTGTTGAAAATTTTGATGTCGAGTATCTCAGATACAATAGCATCGCAAGCACGTACGTCGTACATTAAATTTTGTGAGTACTTTTTTGTTGAAAATTTTGATGTCGAGTATCTCAGATACAATAGCATCGCAAGCACGTAGGAAGGAGTACCATTTCAACGGTGTATCGAACATTAAATTTTGTGACTACTTTTTTGTTGAAAATTTTGATGTCGAGTATCTCAGATACAATAGCATCGCAAGCACGTCCATCGTACATTAAATTTTGTGACTACTTTTTTGTTGAAAATTTAGATGTCGAGTATCTCAGATACAATAGCATCGCAAGCACGTAGGAAGGAGTACCTTTTCAACGGTGTATCGAACATTAAATTTTGTGACTACTTTTTTGTTGAAAATTTTGATGTCGAGTATCTCAGATACAATAGCATCGCAAGCACGTGCATCGTACATTAAATTTTGTAACTACTTTTTTGTTGAAAATTTTGATGTCGAGTATCTCAGATACAATAGCATCGCCAGCACGTACATCGTACATTTAATTTTGTGACTACTTTTTTGTTGAAAATTTTGATGTCGAGTATCTCAGATACAATAGCATCGCAAGCACGTAGGAAGGAGTACCTTTTCAACGGTGTATCGTACATTAAATTTTGTGACTACTTTTTTGTTGAAAATTTTGATATCGAGTATCTCAGATACAATAGCATCGCAAGCACGTACTATTGTATCGTTACTCAAATAATATACAGTAATCCTTGGACTTTAGTTATTTATTCCATATTTCATATTATATTATTTAAGTGTTGATTGCTCAAAGGTTATTAACAGACTGAATACATAAAGTAACTTAGGTATTTGACAATTGAGAGTTTGGAGAAAGAGAATCATAATTGACACGATATAACAGCTCTTCCCCTCAAGGAGATTTTATGTTTTGTTTTAAGTTTACAAACAAATTCAATATTAGATATAAAATATAAAATCCAAAACAAATTTAAAATACTTTAATACAATTTCCTTGAAGTAATATTATTTTATACTAATGAGTGGATGAATGAAGGCTGTAATTCTATTACAGTTACATCTTCTCGTAACCCCATTTATCCGGTTTCCTTCTTTGTCTCTCTGATCGTCTTAACACTTCCTGATTATTTTCCTTACCTGAACCTCCTGCATCCGCTGCCGGTTCATCGCCTGCCTCAGAAACTATTGGCACCTCCGTTGTCTCTGTTGCTATACTAGTGGTTCTTTGTGGTTTAATTGGTAATTCCATTGATGTACTTGGACCTTCGTTCTCCTCCTCAATGATATCATTTTCCTTGTTGCATATAAATAGTTCTCTAGATCTCACCTCTTCACCAACCTTGCGCATTTGATCGGTATGCCTTTTCCAGATTCGCCCATCATCTAACTTCACCATGAAATGTAATTGTCCGACTATTTCAATCACTTTACCGAATTTCCATTTAACTGCTGATAAATAATCTCGCACTGCAACCCTTTCATTTAATACAAATTTGGGTTTGATGTTCTCATTGAAATTATTTCGATGTATTTTGTTTTCAACTGGTAGCATTAAGTCCAGGCGCGATCTTATTTGATGTCCAAACATGAGCATTGATGGAGATTTCCCAGTAGCTGGATGTATAGCACGTCTGTAAGCGAATAAAAAGTTTGATAATTCTTGACTTATTAACTTTTTGTTACAATTAATTGCTTTAAGTTTGTTTTTAAAGGTTTGCACATAACGTTCGGCAAGACCATTTATCGATGGGTGGTATGGAGCACCTTGCTTGTGCTGAATGCCATTGTTTTTCAAAAATCTCTGAAAACTATCCGCCATGAACTGTGATCCCCAATCGCTAACAAATATTTTCGGTAAGCCAAATGTACTGAAAATTTCTCGACATTTTTGTATCGTTATTTCTGTCGTCAAATTTGGGATTACGTGCACCTCTGGCCACTTAGTGAAGGCATCAACTAGAATAAAAAAGTAATTACCTCTAATTACATGCAGCGAAATCTGCATGTACCCGCTCAAACGGCTTTCCCGGCATTTCCCAGAAATGTGTGGGTTGAATTTTGTTTGCTTCTGGTCGTGTAAGTTGACAGTCTGTGCAGTTCATCACCATTTGCTCGATATCACGATCCATATTTTGCCACCAGCAATATCCTCTGGCCAGTGTTTTCATTTTGGTCATTCCAAAATGAGAAGAGTGTAATTCGGCTAAGACTCGTGCTCTTAACTCCTTCGGTACATATACTCGTATGTTTCTCATTAAACACCCCTGCTGCATCGCAAATTCGGTTTGATTAATTCCAAATCTGTCCTTGGAATCACATTCCCTCCCGAACTGCAATGCCTTTATTAAAGTTTTAACTTGCTCATCTCTTTCAGTTGCTTTGCTTAATTGATCCACTGTAACAGGCAATTTCGTGATGGCGTCAACTTCAAGTAAATCGATTTCCTCAATGGCATTGTACTTTTCTGCTACAGGTAAACGTGACATTGCATCGGCATTTGCATTTTCTTTTGATTTTCTATACCGAATGTCATAGTCAAATGATTCAAGAAAAATTGCATAATGTTGCATACGTGTAGCTGAAAGTGTTGGTAGTCCTCTATAAGGTGACAAAATCTGGGATATTGGCTTGTTGTCAGTGACTAAAGTAAATCGCTTAGCATACACGTACTGGTAGAATTTTTTAATACCAAAGATGATCGCGTATGCTTCCCTATCCACTTGACTGTATTTTTGTTGAACTTTTGATAGTGTTTGTGATGCGTATTGAATAGGCCTTTCGCTCTTATCTGGGTAGACATGGCTGAGAACTGCACCCACTCCGTATGGACTAGCATCTGTTGCCAGTATTAATGGCAATTTTGGATCGTAATGGGCTAATATCACATCTGACTGCATCTGTTTTTTTACTGATTGAAATGATTTTTCACAATCCTCATCCCAATAAAAAAATACCTTGTCCTTTAAAAGGTTATTTATAGGATATAAAATCGTACTCAACCCTTTTAAAAATCTTCCATAGTAATTTATGAGACCCACGAAAGCTCTTACTTCGTCTTTATTGCTTGGCTGTTTCATGTTTTGTATCGCGTCAATTTTGCTTCTCATTTTATGAATTCCATTGCAGTCTATCATATACCCACAATGGAAATGCCACGCGACGCACTTTGATGAAAATCGGGGAGGCATTTTCTTTCATATGTAACCGTGCCTGTATTCCTGTGATTTTTCCTGCTGTTTTGGAAAATACCTTAGGGTACTTATTAACTAGTTCGTCAATTACTGAGAATTTAGCTTTGTCTTGTTGTATTTGCATTACTGTATCTAATTGTTTTTCGAAAAGTTGACCCCAATCTAATTTGATCTGTCGAAGCCATTCACGACCCAGCAAAGGGTTTCGTTGCGATCGAACGATGTACATTTTGAGGTTAACCACGTTTTGCTTTGTTTTAACCTTGACGTTAACATAACCAAAGCATTCCAGCTTCTTTCCGCAAAAACTAACCAGCTCCGTATCGTTTTCTTGTAAATGAAGTTTGCCAAATTGTTTCTTTGCATCTGATAGACCGACAACAGTTACAGGTGACCCAGTATCTATTTGAAAAATAAAAGGAATGTCATTAACAATAAGTTCGCAACACATTTTGGAACGAAGTGTTACCTGGCTTGGGTCGTCGATTTGCAAAAGCTCATCTGATATGTGGCAGATTTCATCAACACAAATGTTCTCGGCACCGGTCTCTTCTTCTAATTGATTTGTAGCTCCTCTTCCATTTCGTCTCATCTTAAAACAAGCTCGCTGTAGATGCCCCTTTGTATTGCAGTATGAGCACATTGAGTTTTTATACTTGCATTTGGTTGCTAAATGCTCCGTGCTGTTACACCGATAACAAACAAAATTCGTCGATGACGATGTTCTTATTGGATTTGTACTTGATTTATTTTCCCAAGTGTTTTTTTTCTTTTTGTTATTTTCTTTTACGAAATTCACATCAGATGTCAATTCTTTCTCTTTGTGTAACTCCGCACCACCTTTTTCTGATACCTCTATGGCCTTGGCGGTGTCTAGTGCTGACGATAGAGTAAGTTGTTCTTTTTCTAGAAGCCGATTTTGAATGCGTTGATTTTTTAGACCAAATACAAATTGGTTTCGTAAAGCGGTTTGTAAGTATGAACCAAACTTACACCCAATTGATAAACGCCTAAGTGCATTCAGAAATTCTTCACAGGTTTCTTCGTCCTGCTGTTTTCGCAAATGGAAGCGATAGTTTTCCAATATTTCATTTGGAGTTGGGTCGAAGAACTCGGATAAAGTTTTAATGATGTCGTCATAGGATTTGGTTGATGGTTTGTCTGGTGACACTTTATCGCAAAGAACGTTGTATGCTTCACTTCCCATGTAGTGGAGGAGCAATTTGACCTTTTTTTCAATAGGGTGGTCAAAAAGGGTAATCGCAGTCTCAAATCTATCAACCCAACGGCTCCATTTGATATTTTTGTCATATGGTTCGATAGAAAATGGAGTTTGGAGTGACTGAACAACTACGGGTTGTGTCATATTTTAATTTCACTGAATATCGATTTTTTTTTATCTGTATATAATGTTAACTCGTGTATGTATTTATTTAATATCAATTAAAAAAAATCTATTCATGCAGTTTGTTTTATTTCTTTTTTTTTTTGTATCGTAAGACAACGTGCTTCTTTTTTTTTTAAGCTTTTCTCATTGATTTTCTTTAATTTGTGAATCTGTTCTATCCTCGTCGCCACTTATTGTATCGTTACTCAAATAATATACAGTAATCCTTGGACTTTAGTTATTTATTCCATATTTCATATTATATTATTTAAGTGTTGATTGCTCAAAGGTTATTAACAGACTGAATACATAAAGTAACTTAGGTATTTGACAATTGAGAGTTTGGAGAAAGAGAATCATAATTGACACGATATAACACGTACATCGTACATTAAATTTTGTGACTACTTTTTTGTTGAAAATTTTGATGTCGAGTATCTCAGATACAATAGCATCGCAAGCACGTACATCGTACATTAAATTTTGTGACTACTTTTTTGTTGAAAATTTTGATGTCGAGTATCTCAGATACAATAGCATCGCAAGTACGTCCATCGTACATTAAATTTTGTGACTACTTTTTTGTTGAAAATTTTGATGTCGAGTATCTCAGATACAATAGCATCGCAAGCACGTCCATCGTACATTAAATTTTGTGACTACTTTTTTGTTGAAAATTTTGATGTCGAGTATCTCAGATACAATAGCATCGCAAGCACGTAGGAAGGAGTACCTTTTCAACGGTGTATCGAACATTAAATTTTGTGACTACTTTTTTGTTGAAAATTTTGATGTCGAGTATCTCAGATACAATAGCATCGCAAGCACGTAGGAAGGAGTACCTTTTCAACGGTGTATAGAACATTAAATTTTTTGACTACTTTTTTGTTGAAAATTTTGATGTCGAGTATCTCAGATACAATAGCATCGCAAGCACGTACATCGAACATTAAATTATGTGACTACTTTTTTGTTGAAAATTTTGATGTCGAGTATCTCAGATACAATAGCATCGCAAGCACGTAGGAAGGAGTACCTTTTCAACGGTGTATCGTACATTAAATTTTGTGACCACTTTTTTGTTGAAAATTTTGATGTCGAGTATCTCAGATACAATAGCATCGCAAGCAAGTAGGAAGGAGTACCTTTTCAACGGTGTATCGAACATTACATTTTTTGACTAATTTTTTGTTGAAAATTTTGATGTCGAGTATCTCAGATACAATAGCATCGCAAGCACGTACATCGTACATCAAATTTTGTGACTACTTTTTTGTTGAAAATTTTGATGTCGAGTATCTCAGATACAATAGCATCGCAAGCACGTCCATCGTACATTAAATTTTGTGACTACTTTTTTGTTGAAAATTTTGATGTCGAGTATCTCAGATACAATAGCATCGCAAGCACGTAGGAAGGATTACCTTTTCAACGGTTTATCGAACATTAAATTTTGTGACTACTTTTTTGTTGAAAATTTTGATGTCGAGTACCTATCTCAGATACAATAGCATCGCAAGCACGTAGGAAGGAGTACCTTTTCAACGGTGTATCGAACATTAAATTTTGTGACTACTTTTTTGTTGAAAATTTTGATGTCGAGTATCTCAGATACAATAGCATCGCAAGCACGTAGGAAGGAGTACCTTTTCAACGGTGTATAGAACATTAAATTTTTTGGCTACTTTTTTGTTGAAAATTTTGATGTCGAGTATCTCAGATACAATAGCATCGCAAGCACGTAGGAAGGAGTACCTTTTCAACAGTGTATCGTACATTAAATTTTGTGACCACTTTTTTGTTGAAAATTTTGATGTCGAGTATCTCAGACACAATAGCATCGCAAGCAAGTAGGAAGGAGTACCTTTTCAACGGTGTATCGAACATTACATTTTTTGACTACTTTTTTGTTGAAAATTTTGATGTCGAGTATCTCAGATACAATAGCATCGCAAGCACGTACATCGTACATTAAATTTTGTGACTACTTTTTTGTTGAAAATTTTGATGTCGAGTATCTCAGATACAATAGCATCGCAAGCACGTACATCGAACATTAAATTTTGTGACTACTTTTTTGTTGAAAATTTTGATGTCGAGTATCTCAGATACAATAGCATCGCAAGCACGTAGGAAGGAGTACCTTTTCAACGGTGTATCGAACATTAAATTTTGTGACTACTTTTTTGTTGAAAATTTTGATGTCGAGTATCTCAGATACAATAGCATCGCAAGCACGTAGGAAGGAGTACCTTTTCAACGGTGAATCGAACATTAAATTATTTGACTACTTTTTTGTTGAAAATTTTGATGTCAAGTATCTCAGATACAATAGCAACACAAGCACGTACATCGTACATTAAATTTTATGACTACTTTTTTGTTAAAAATTTTGATGTCGAGTATCTCAGATACAAAAGCATCGCAAGCACGTACATCGTACATTAAATTTTGTGACTACTTTTTTGTTCAAAATTTTGATGTCGAGTATCTCAGATACAATAGCATCGCAAGCACGTAGGAAGGAGTACATTTTCAACGGTGTATCGTACATTAAATTTTGTGACTAGTTTTTTGTTGAAAATTTTGATGTCGAGTATCTCAGATACAAAGCATCGCAAGCACGTACATCGTACATTCAATTTTGTGACTACTTTTTTGTTGACAATTTTGATGTCGAGTATCTCAGATACAATAGCATCGCAAGCACGTACATCGTACCTTAAATTTTGTGACTACTTTTTTGTTTAAAATTTTGATGTCGAGTATCTCAGATACAATAGCATCGCAAGCACGTAGGAAGGAGTACCTTTTCAACGGTGTATCGTACATTAAATTTTGTGACTCTCTTTTTGTTGAAAATTTTGATGTCTAGTATCTCAGATACAATAGCATCGCAAGCACGTAGGAAGGAGTACCTTTTCAACGGTGTATCGAACATTAAATTTTGTGACTACTTTTTTGTTGAAGTACATCGTACATTAAATTTTGTGACTACTTTTTTGTTGAAAATTTTGATGTCGAGTATCTCAGATACAATAGCAACACAAGCACGTACATCGTACATTAAATTTTGTGAGTACTTTTTTGTTGAAAATTTTGATGTCGAGTATCTCAGATACAATAGCATCGCAAGCACGTAGGAAGGAGTACCTTTTCAACGGTGTATCGTACATTAAATTTTGTGACTACTTTTTTGTTGAAAATTTTGATGTCGAGTATCTCAGATACAATAGCATGGCAAGCACGTCCATCGTACATTAAATTTTGTGACTACTTTTTTGTTGAAAATTTTGATGTCGAGTATCTCAGATACAATAGCATCGCAAGCACGTAGGAAGGAGTACCTTTTCAACGGTGTATCGTACATTAAATTTTGTGACTACTTTTTTGTTGAAAATTTTGATGTCGAGTATCTCAGATACATAGCATCGCAAGCACGTAAATGGTACATTAAATTTTGTGACTACTTTTTTGTTAAAAATTTTGATGTCGAGTATCTCAGATACAATAGCATCGCAAGCACGTACATCGTACCTTAAATTTTGTGACTACTTTTTTGTTGAAAATTTTGATGTCGAGGATCTCAGATACATAAGCATCGCAAGTACGTCCATCGTACATTAAATTTTGTGACTACTTTTTTTTGAAAATTTTGATGTAGAGTATCTCAGATACAATAGCATCGCAAGCACGTACATCGTACCTTAAATTTTGTGACCACTTTTTTGTTGAAAATTTTGATGTCGAGTATCTCAGATACAATAGCATCGCAAGCACGTAGGAAGGAGTACCTTTTCAACGGTGTATCGAACATTAAATTTTGGGACTAATTTTTTGTTGAAAATTTTGATGTCGAGTATCTCAGATACAATAGCATCGCAAGCACGTCCATCGTACATTAAATTTTGTTGCTACTTTTTTGTTGAAAATTTTGATGTCGAGTATCTCAGATACAATAGCATCGCAAGCACGTAGGAAGGAGTACCTTTTCAACGGTGTATCGAACATTAAATTTTGTGACTACTTTTTTGTTGAAAATTTTGATGTCGAGTATCTCAGATACAATAGCATCGCAAGCACGTAGGAAGGAGTACCTTTTCAACGGTGTATCGATAATTAAATTTGGTGACTACTTTTTTGTTGAAAATTTTGATGTCGAGTATCTCAGATACAATTTGATGTCGAGTATCTCAGATACAATAGCATCGAAAGTACGTACATCGTACATTAAATTTTGTGACTACTTTTTTGTTGAAAATTTTGATGTCGAGTATCTTAGATACAATAGCATCGCAAGAACGTACATCGTACATTAAATTTTGTGACTACTTTTTTGTTGAAAATTTTGATGTCGAGTATCTCAGATACAATAGCAACACAAGCACGTACATCGTACATTAAATTTTGTGAGTACTTTTTTGTTGAAAATTTTGATGTCGAGTATCTCCAGATACAATAGCATCGCAAGCACGTAGGAAGGAGTACCTTTTCAACGTTGTATCGTACATTAAATTTTGTGACTACTTTTTTGTTGAAAATTTTGATGTCGAGTATCTCAGATACAATAGCATCGCAAGCACGTCCATCGTACATTAAATTTTGTGACTACTTTTTTGTTGAAAATTTTGATGTCGAGTATCTCAGATACAATAGCATCGCAAGCACGTACATCGTACATTAAATTTTGTGACTACTTTTTTGTTGAAAATTTTGATTTCGAGTATCTCAGATACAATAGCATCGCAAGCACGTAGGAAGGAGTACCTTTTCAACGGTGTATCGTACATTAAATTTTGTGACTACTTTTTTGTTGAAAATTTTGATGTCGAGTATCTCAGATACAATAGCATCGCAAGCACGTACATCGTACATTAAATTTTGTGACTACTTTTTTGTTGAAAATTTTGATGTCGAGTATCTCAGATACAATAGCATCGCAAGCACGTCCATCGTACATTAAATTTTGTGACTACTTTTTTGTTGAAAATTTTGATGTCGAGTATCTCAGATACAATAGCATCGCAAGCACGTACATCGTACCTTAAATTTTGTGACCACTTTTTTGTTGAAAAACTTGATGTCGAGTATCTCAGATACAATAGCATCGCAAGCACGTAGGAAGGAGTACCTTTTCAACGGTGTATCGAACATATAATTTTGTGACTACTTTTTTGTTGAAAATTTTGATGTCGAGTATCTCAGATACAATAGCATCGTAAGCACGTAGGAAGGAGTATATTTTCAACGGTGTATCGTACATTAAATTTTGTGACTACTTTTTTGTTGAAAATTTTGATGTCGAGTATCTCAGATACAATAGCATCGAAAGCACGTACATCGTACATTAAATTTTGTGACTACTTTTTTGTGTAAAATTTTGATGTCGAGTATCTCAGATACAATAGCATCGCAAGCACGTAGGAAGGAGTACCTTTTCAACGGTGTATCGAAAATTAAATTTTGTGACTACTTTTTTGTTGAAAATTTTGATGTCGAGTATCTCAGATACAATAGCATCGCAAGCACGTCTATCGTACATTAAATTTTGTTACTACTTTTTTGTTGAAAATTTTGATGTCGAGTATCTCAGATACAAAAGCATCGCAAGCACGTAGGAAGGAGTACCTTTTCAACGGTGTATCGAACATTAAATTTTGTGACTACTTTTTTGTTGAAAATTTTGATGTCGAGTATCTCAGATACAATAGCATCGCAAGCACGTAGGAAGGAGTACCTTTTCAACGGTGAATCGAACATTAAATTATTTGACTACTTTTTTGTTGAAACTTTTGATGTCGAGTATCTCAGATACAATAGCATCGCAAGCACGTACATCGTACATTAAATTTTATGACTACTTGTTTGTTAAAAATTTTGATGTCGAGTAACTCAGATACAAAAGCATTGCAAGCACGTACATCGTACATTAAATTTTGTGACTACTTTTTTGTTTAAAATTTTGATGTCGAGTATCTCAGATACAATAGCATCGCAAGCACGTAGGAAGGAGTACCTTTTCAACGGTGAATCGAACATTAAATTATTTGACTACTTTTTTGTTGAAACTTTTGATGTCGAGTATCTCAGATACAATAGCATAGCAAGCACGTACATCGTACATTAAATTTTTTGACTACTTTTTTGTTGAAAATTTTGATGTCGAGTATCTCAGATACAATAGCATCGCAAACACGTACATCGTACATTAAATTTTGTGATTACTTTTTTGTTGAAAATTTTGATGTCGACTATCTCAGATACAATAGCATAGCAAGCACGTACATCGTACATTAAATTTTGTAACTACTTTTTTGTTGAAAATTTTGATGTCGAGTATCTCAGATACAATAGCATCTTAAACACGTACATCGTACATTAAATTTTGTGACTACTTTTTTGTTGAAAATTTTGATGTCGAGTATCTCAGATACAATAGCATCTTAAACACGTACATCGTACATTAAATTTTGTGACTACTTTTTTGTTGAAAATTTTGATGTCGAGTATCTCAGATACAATAGCATCGCAAGCACGTACATCGTACATTAAATTTTGTGACTACTTTTTTTGTTGAAAATTTTGATGTCGTGTATCTCAGATACAATAGCATCGCAAGCACGTAGGAAGGAGTACCTTTTTTAACGGTGTATCGTACATTAAATTTTGAGACTACTTTTTTGTTGAAAATTTTGATGTCGAGTATCTCAGATACAATAGCATCGCAAGCACGTACATCGTACATTAAATTTTGTGACTACTTTTTTGTTGAAAATTTTGATGGCGAGTATCTCAGCTACAATAGCATCGCAAGCACGTAGGAAGGAGTACCTTTTCAACGGTGTATCGAACATTAAATTTTGTGACTACTACTTTTTTGTTGAAAATTTTGATGTCGAGTATCTCAGATACAATAGCATCGCAAGCACGTACATCGAACATTAAATTTTGTGACTACTTTTTTGTTGAAAATTTTGATGTCGAGTATCTCAGATACAATAGCATCGCAAGCACGTAGAAGGGAGTACCTTTTCAACGGTGTATCGAACATTAAATTTTGTGACTACTTTTTTGTTGAAAATTTTGATGTCGAGTATCTCAGATACAATAGCATCGCAAGCACGTAGGAAGGAGTACCTTTTCAACGGTGAATCGAACATTAAATTATTTGACTACTTTTTTGTTGAAACTTTTGATGTCGAGTATCTCAGATACAATAGCATCGCAAGCTGGTACATCGTACATTAAATTTTATGACTACTTTTTTGTTTAAAATTTTGATGTCGAGTATCTCAGATACAAAAGCATCGCAAGCACGTAAATCGTACATTAAATTTTGTGACTACTTTTTTGTTCAAAATTTTGATGTCGAGTATCTCAGATACAATAGCATCGCAAGCACGTAGGAAGGAGTACCTTTTCAACGGTGAATCGAACATTAAATTATTTGACTACTTTTTTGTTGAAACTTTTGATGTCGAGTATCTCAGATACAATAGCATCGCAAGCACGTACATCGTACATTAAATTTTATGACTACTTGATTGTTAAAAATTTTGATGTCGAGTAACTCAGATACAAAAGCATCGCAAGCACGTACATCGTACATTAAATTTTGTGACTACTTTTTTGTTTAAAATTTTGATGTCGAGTATCTCAGATACAATAGCATCGCAAGCACGTAGGAAGGAGTACCTTTTCAACGGTGAATCGAACATTAAATTATTTGACTACTTTTTTGTTGAAACTTTTGATGTCGAGTATCTCAGATACAATAGCATAGCAAGCACGTACATCGTACATTAAATTTTTTGACTATTTTTTTGTTGAAAATTTTGATGTCGAGTATCTCAGATACAATAGCATCGCAAACACGTACATCGTACATTAAATTTTGTGATTACTTTTTTGTTGAAAATTTTGATGTCGACTATCTCAGATACAATAGCATAGCAAGCACGTACATCGTACATTAAATTTTGTGACTACTTTTTTGTTGAAAATTTTGATGTCGAGTATCTCAGATACAATAGCATCTTAAACACGTACATCGTACATTAAATTTTGTGACTACTTTTTTGTTGAAAATTTTGATGTCGAGTATCTCAGATACAATAGCATCTTAAACACGTACATCGTACATTAAATTTTGTGACTACTTTTTTGTTGAAAATTTTGATGTCGAGTATCTCAGATACAATAGCATCGCAAGCACGTACATCGTACATTAAATTTTGTGACTACTTTTTTTGTTGAAAATTTTGATGTCGTGTATCTCAGATACAATAGCATCGCAAGCACGTAGGAAGGAGTACCTTTTTTAACGGTGTATCGTACATTAAATTTTGAGACTACTTTTTTGTTGAAAATTTTGATGTCGAGTATCTCAGATACAATAGCATCGCAAGCACGTACATCGTACATTAAATTTTGTGACTACTTTTTTGTTGAAAATTTTGATGGCGAGTATCTCAGCTACAATAGCATCGCAAGCACGTAGGAAGGAGTACCTTTTCAACGGTGTATCGAACATTAAATTTTGTGACTACTTTTTTGTTGAAAATTTTGATGTCGAGTATCTCAGATACAATAGCATCGCAAGCACGTACATCGAACATTAAATTTTGTGACTACTTTTTTGTTGAAAATTTTGATGTCGAGTATCTCAGATACAATAGCATCGCAAGCACGTAGGAAGGAGTACCTTTTCAACGGTGTATCGAACATTAAATTTTGTGACTACTTTTTTGTTGAAAATTTTGATGTCGAGTATCTCAGATACAATTGCATCGCAAGCACGTAGGAAGGAGTACCTTTTCAACGGTGAATCGAACATTAAATTATTTGACTACTTTTTTGTTGAAACTTTTGATGTCGAGTATCTCAGATACAATAGCATCGCAAGCTGGTACATCGTACATTAAATTTTATGACTACTTTTTTGTTTAAAATTTTGATGTCGAGTATCTCAGATACAAAAGCATCGCAAGCACGTAAATCGTACATTAAATTTTGTGACTACTTTTTTGTTCAAAATTTTGATGTCGAGTATCTCAGATACAATAGCATCGCAAGCACGTAGGAAGGAGTACCTTTTCAACGGTGAATCGAACATTAAATTATTTGACTACTTTTTTGTTGAAACTTTTGATGTCGAGTATCTCAGATACAATAGCATAGCAAGCACGTACATCGTACATTAAATTTTTTGACTACTTTTTTGTTGAAAATTTTGATGTCGAGTATCTCAGATACAATAGCATCGCAAACACGTAGGAAGGAGTACCTTTTCAACGGTGTATCGTACATTAAATTTTGTGACTAGTTTTTTGTTGAAAATTTTGATGTCGAGTATCTCAGATACAAAGCATCGCAAGCACGTACATCGTACATTCAATTTTGTGACTACTTTTTTGTTGAAAATTTTGATGTCGAGTATCTCAGATACAATAGCATCGCAAGCACGTATATCGTACCTTAAATTTTGTAACTACTTTTTTGTTGAAAATTTTGATGTCGAGTATCTCAGATACAATAGCATCGCAAGCACGTAGGAAGGAGTACCTTTTCAACGGTGTATCGTACATTAAATTTTGTGACTCCTTTTTTGTTGAAAATTTTGATGTCTAGTATCTCAGATACAATAGCATCGCAAGCACGTAGGAAGGAGTACCTTTTCAACGGTGTATCGAACATTAAATTTTGTGACTACTTTTTTGTTGAAGTACATCGTACATTAAATTTTGTGACTACTTTTTTGTTGAAAATTTTGATGTCGAGTATCTCAGATACAATAGCAACACAAGCACGTACATCGTACATTAAATTTTGTGAGTACTTTTTTGTTGAAAATTTTGATGTCGAGTATCTCAGATACAATAGCATCGCAAGCACGTAGGAAGGAGTACCTTTTCAACGGTGTATCGAACATTAAATTTTGTGACTACTTTTTTGTTGAAGTACATCGTACATTAAATTTTGTGACTACTTTTTTGTTGAAAATTTTGATGTCGAGTATCTCAGATACAATAGCATCGCAAGCACGTAGGAAGGAGTACTTTTCCAACGGTGTATCGAACATATAATTTTGTGACTACTTTTTTGTTGAAAATTTTGATGTCGAGTATCTCAGATACAATAGCATCGCAAGCACGTCTATCGTACATTAAATTTTGTGACTACTTTTTTGTTGAAAATTTTGATGGCGAGTATCTCAGCTACAATAGCATCGCAAGCACGTAGGAAGGAGTACCTTTTCAACGGTGTATCGAACATTAAATTTTGTGACTACTTTTTTGTTGAAAATTTTGATGTCGAGTATCTCAGATACAATAGCATCGCAAGCACGTACATCGAACATTAAATTTTGTGACTACTTTTTTGTTGAAAATTTTGATGTCGAGTATCTCAGATACAATAGCATCGCAAGCACGTAGGAAGGAGTACCTTTTCAACGGTGTATCGAACATTAAATTTTGTGACTACTTTTTTGTTGAAAATTTTGATGTCGAGTATCTCAGATACAATAGCATCGCAAGCACGTAGGAAGGAGTACCTTTTCAACGGTGAATCGAACATTAAATTATTTGACTACTTTTTTGTTGAAACTTTTGATGTCGAGTATCTCAGATACAATAGCATCGCAAGCTGGTACATCGTACATTAAATTTTATGACTACTTTTTTGTTTAAAATTTTGATGTCGAGTATCTCAGATACAAAAGCATCGCAAGCACGTAAATCGTACATTAAATTTTGTGACTACTTTTTTGTTCAAAATTTTGATGTCGAGTATCTCAGATACAATAGCATCGCAAGCACGTAGGAAGGAGTACCTTTTCAACGGTGAATCGAACATTAAATTATTTGACTACTTTTTTGTTGAAACTTTTGATGTCGAGTATCTCAGATACAATAGCATAGCAAGCACGTACATCGTACATTAAATTTTTTGACTACTTTTTTGTTGAAAATTTTGATGTCGAGTATCTCAGATACAATAGCATCGCAAACACGTAGGAAGGAGTACCTTTTCAACGGTGTATCGTACATTAAATTTTGTGACTAGTTTTTTGTTGAAAATTTTGATGTCGAGTATCTCAGATACAAAGCATCGCAAGCACGTACATCGTACATTCAATTTTGTGACTACTTTTTTGTTGAAAATTTTGATGTCGAGTATCTCAGATACAATAGCATCGCAAGCACGTACATCGTACCTTAAATTTTGTAACTACTTTTTTGTTGAAAATTTTGATGTCGAGTATCTCAGATACAATAGCATCGCAAGCACGTAGGAAGGAGTACCTTTTCAACGGTGTATCGTACATTAAATTTTGTGACTCCATTTTTGTTGAAAATTTTGATGTCTAGTATCTCAGATACAATAGCATCGCAAGCACGTAGGAAGGAGTACCTTTTCAACGGTGTATCGAACATTAAATTTTGTGACTACTTTTTTGTTGAAGTACATCGTACATTAAATTTTGTGACTACTTTTTTGTTGAAAATTTTGATGTCGAGTATCTCAGATACAATAGCAACACAAGCACGTACATCGTACATTAAATTTTGTGAGTACTTTTTTGTTGAAAATTTTGATGTCGAGTATCTCAGATACAATAGCATCGCAAGCACGTAGGAAGGAGTACCTTTTCAACGGTGTATCGAACATTAAATTTTGTGACTACTTTTTTGTTGAAGTACATCGTACATTAAATTTTGTGACTACTTTTTTGTTGAAAATTTTGATGTCGAGTATCTCAGATACAATAGCATCGCAAGCACGTAGGAAGGAGTACTTTTCCAACGGTGTATCGAACATTAAATTTTGTGACTACTTTTTTGTTGAAAATTTTGATGTCGAGTATCTCAGATACAATAGCATCGCAAGCACGTCTATCGTACATTAAATTTTGTTACTACTTTTTTGTTGAAAATTTTGATGTCGAGTATCTCAGATACAATAGCATCGCAAGCACGTAGGAAGGAGTACCTTTTCAACGGTGTATCGAACATTAAATTTTGTGACTACTTTTTTGTTGAAAATTTTGATGTCGAGTATCTCAGATAAAATAGCATCGCAAGCACGTACATCGTACCTTAAATTTTGTGACCACTTTTTTGTTGAAAATTTTGATGTCGAGTATCTCAGATACAATAGCATCGCAAGCACGTAGGAAGGAGTACCTTTCCAACGGTGTATCGAACATTAAATTTTGTGACTACTTTTTTGTTGAAAATTTTGATGTCGAGTATCTCAGATACAATAGCAAGCACGTCCATCGTACATTAAATTTTGTTACTACTTTTTTGTTGAAAATTTTGATGTCGAGTATCTCAGATACAATAGCATCGCAAGCACGTAGGAAGGAGTACCTTTTCAACGGTGTATCGAACATTAAATTTTGTGACTTTGATGTCGAGTATCTCAGATACAATAGCATCGCAAGCACGTACATCGTACCTTAAATTTTGTGACCACTTTTTTGTTGAAAATTTTGATGTCGAGTATCTCAGATACAATAGCATCGCAAGCACGTAGGAAGGAGTACCTTTTCAACGGTGTATCGAACATATAATTTTGTGACTACTTTTTTGTTGAAAATTTTGATGTCGAGTATCTCAGATACAATAGCATCGCAAGCACGTCCATCGTACATTAAATTTTGTTACTACTTTTTTGTTGAAAATTTTGATGTCGAGTATCTCAGATACAATAGCATCGCAAGCACGTACATCGTACCTTAAATTTTGTGACCACTTTTTTGTTGAAAATTTTGATGTCGAGTATCTCAGATACAATAGCATCGCAAGCACGTAGGAAGGAGTACCTTTTCAACGGTGTATCGAACATATAATTTTGTGACTACTTTTTTGTTGAAAATTTTGATGTCGAGTATCTCAGATACAATAGCATCGCAAGCACGTCCATCGTACATTAAATTTTGTTACTACTTTTTTGTTGAAAATTTTGATGTCGAGTATCTCAGATACAATAGCATCGCAAGCACGTACATCGTACCTTAAATTTTGTGACCATTAATGTATTTTAATAAAAAAACCATTTCACTTTTGAGTCTGTACTCTTTATTCATCATCTTAAGACTAACTTATTCCTAACCTATCAGTTGACTTAAGCCTACCTCGTATAACTTTCCAATACATTCATATCATTAAAAGAGAAGTAAAGAGAATATTAATACATATATAATCTCGTGTTCTTACATACATATCAACTCCTCCTTAATTACTATAAAATAACATTTTTTTTTTTTTTTATTACTTATAACAGAATAATGTTTCCACCTTTATTTACGAATTATTTCATTTACGTTTAATTCTCAAATTAAATTTCCTTTGATCTTTCAAAAATTGCTTTTTTAGTTTTTCTTTATTATCATTAACAATGTCTTCTTCTGCACTATGAAACTCATCATTTTCCTCTTCAAATTGCAATTGACTTTGCACTTTGTTTTCATTACTATTTTTATTGTTTATAAGAGTTACATGTGGACTAAATCGAATAGAACAATTTCTGTGTTTTAATTGATTTATGTGAGCTATTTTCTGAACCCCATTTACAGAAATCTTATATAGTGATTTAGATATTTGTTTTATAATATGTCCAGGAATCCATTTGACATTAGATTTAAAGTTGTTTTTATAATATATATTTTCTTTATCTTTAAATTTAAAATAAATTGACATCCTCTAGCTTCAGAAGTTTCATGTTGTCAGGACCAAACTTAAGCACATTTATGAAATCCTCTGGAATATTTGTCAAACCCAGCACGGATAGCCTAGATAATGCATCTGCATGTCCTACCTGCGAACCTCTTTTGTATTTAACCTCAAAATTATACATTGATAATTGGATAGCCCATCTTTGTAGCCTTGCTGCCGCTACAGCTAAGTGTCCTTTCTTTTCGCTAAATATTTCTCTGAGCGCCTGGTGATCTGTCACAATAGTAAATCTGCGTCCATATAAATATTAATGAAACTTTTTAACTGCATAAATTATTGCCAGCGCCTCTCTATGAGTTTGCGAATAATTTTTTTCTGATTCACTTAGTGTTGTAGATGCAAAAAGTACTGGTTTTTCCTCCCCATTAACTATATGAGCAAGAACCGCACCCACACCGTATGGACTAGCATCACACGTCAAAACGATTGGTTTTTTTGGATCAAAATATTCTAAAATATTATTGCTAATCAAAAGTTTTTTTTGCTTCATTAAAAGTCTGCTCATGTTCTGGCCTCCATTCAAATTTATTATTTTTTTTTAAAAGATCGTATAATTTTCTTAATTTAGTTGCCAAATCAGGTATAAACCTATTGTAAAAGTTCAGCATGCCAAAAAAACTTTTGAGTTGTGTAACATTCTGGGGACTAGGAGCTTCCAAAATAGCGCGAATTTTTTCTTTGTTGGGTTTGATTCCCTTACCACTAATAACATGGCCTAAATATTCAACCTCCGATTCATTATTTTATAGTAATTAAGGAGGAGTTGATATGTATGTAAGAACACGAGATTATATATGTATTAATATTCTCTTTACTTCTCTTTTAATGATATGAATGTATTGGAAAGTTATACGAGGTAGGCTTAAGTCAACTGATAGGTTAGGAATAAGTTAGTCTTAAGATGATGAATAAAGAGTACAGACTCAAAAGTGAAATGGTTTTTTTTGGATCAAAATATTCTAAAATATTATTGCTAATCAAAAGTTTTTTTTGCTTCATTAAAAGTCTGCTCATGTTCTGGCCTCCATTCAAATTTATTATTTTTTTTTAAAAGATCGTATAATTTTCTTAATTTAGTTGCCAAATCAGGTATAAACCTATTGTAAAAGTTCAGCATGCCAAAAAAACTTTTGAGTTGTGTAACATTCTGGGGACTAGGAGCTTCCAAAATAGCGCGAATTTTTTCTTTGTTGGGTTTGATTCCCCTACCACTAATAACATGGCCTAAATATTCAACCTCCGATTCAAACCACTTAGTAGTAACCGTAGCATGATGGTTAGTGCGTTGGACTGTCATGCAAGAGGTCGTGGGTTCAATCCCTGCCTGTGCCACCATAATTAAAAAAAAAAAAAAAAAAAATAATTTTCGCGGGTACTGCCTCTTGCGAGGAATTGACAAATCCTTCAAGAGTAATTCTTGTCATGAAAAAGTGCTTTCTCAAACTAGCCGTTCGGATTCGGCCTTAAATTGTAGGTCCCTTCCATTCCTGACAACAGTACTCGCACACAGGAATGGTTGAGAGTTGTAAGTCACTAGGCCCTGGTTCACAACGGACTGTTGCGCCACCCCATTTGATTTGATTTTGATTCAAACCACTTACACTTATCCCAATTTACTCGAACATTATGCTTTTCCAATCTTTCTAAAACTTTCACAACATTAGCTTCGCAGTCCTCTATATCGAACCCTCCAATCAACAGATCATCTTAATATATACCAACCCTATCAAGATCCTTTAAAATTTCATCCATAACCTTTTGGAATTCAGCGGGAGCAACAGCAACCCCAAAAGGTACCCTAGTAAATCTGTATAACTCTTTTCTAGTATTGACAGTTAACAAATGTTGAGACTTTTCATGCACGGCTAGTTGTAAATAGGCTCCTGTCAAATCGAGAACGCAAAACACTTTGCAATCAACAAACTTTGTAAATAATTCTTCCATAATTGGAAGATGATAAATACTATTTTCGATAGATTTGTTTACAGCTACCTTACAGTTGAGACACAACCTTAAATCTCCATTTTTCTTGGGCACCACCACCATTGGAGAAGCCCATTCGCTATATTTGATCGGTACTAAAACTTTTTGAGACACCAATTTTTCAATTTCTGCATCTACTCTGTCACGTATCCCAAAAGGTACTGAATAAGGCTTTGAAAAAATTGGAGTCACATTTTCTTTCAACTTCAACTGGACCGACAATGGGATCACTCATGTCATTAGAAAAAACTTTCGGAAACTTCAACATTAATTTCTTTACCTTCATTTCCACCACATCATCCACTTTGTTTACAACAAAATTGTTTCTCCAACTTGGAAACAATACATCCAACCAGTCACGCCCTAAAAGAGGGGTGAAGTCGCGATTTGATTTGATAACAAAAATTTCCAAAAAATGAAAAGATGACATCTTGACTAAGTCCTGGACTTTAACCACAATTTTTCCCACCAGTTCCACTTGATGTCCTGTTACCACATTTAATTGCCTCTTAACTTTTTCAATTGTCACCTCTGAAAATTTATTTTTATAAGTATTATAGTTAATTACTGTTGAGCATGCACAACTATCAACTTCCATTTCCAAAACTACATTATTTATATACAACTGTACTACTTGAGCCACACTATTAGCATTAGTAAACGAATTTATATACCCTAGTGATAAATCATTTATTTCATAATCTGTAATATCATCTACATAGTTTACATTAATTTTTTTTTTACTATCGAAACTAGTTTTGTTTTTACAAAATTTTCTTATATGACCTTTCTGGCCACAATTATAACAAACCGCGTTCCTCCAATCCCTCTTGTCAATTTGATTACTGTTGCGATGCCCTTGCCCAGATGGTCTCTTTTCGTAAGAAGATCCCCTCTCCGAGCTTGATCTTCTCCACTGACTTCTTCCCCGTTGTTGATTAGGCTGATACCGTTGATTCAGCATGTCGATGGTGTTCTGAGATTCTGGTCTCATCTCCTTTAATTGCTTATTTGTCATTTCCATACTTTTTGCTAGCTCGCACGCCTTGTCAAATGTGAGCTCCGATTCATTTAAGAGTTTTTGTTGAAAACTTTCATGATACATTCCGCAAACTAGCTTATCTCTCAGAGCATCATCGAGAAAATGTTTAAAGTCACATGTTTGAGCTAACGTTTTTAGATCAAGAATATATTCACTAATTGTTTCAAGTTTTTTTTGATTTCTTTTATAAAATTTGAATCGTTCGGCGATTATATTCACTTTTGGCGTAAAATACTTCTCCATTATATCAATAAGTTCATTGAAGGTTTTCACATCTGGCTTATCCGGATTTGTTAACGATTTTAAGATTTTATAAGATTCCGGGCCAATTAAAGTTATTAAATACGATACTTTGATTTTATCTTCCACAATTTTATTAATTGAAAGCAAATGTTGGAGTCGTTCTTTATAATCCACAAAATCTTCACCGGGACTAAAAAACTCGATCGTTCCAATAAATGCCATTTTTGTTTCTATTAAAATTAATTCTTCGTTATCAACTTTTATTTCAATTTCGTTTTGCTTTTCAATTTTAATTTTAGGTAGCACTTCTTTTCTACTTAAATTTTCCATTTAATTACACGATTAACTTTTTTTTTTTAATTATCCTCGTCGCTATTAATGTTTTTTAATAAAAAAAACCATTTCACTTTTGAGTCTGTACTCTTTATTCATCATCTTAAGACTAACTTATTCCTAACCTATCAGTTGACTTAAGCCTACCTCGTATAACTTTCCAATACATTCATATCATTAAAAGAGAAGTAAAGAGAATATTAATACATATATAATCTCGTGTTCTTACATACATATCAGTCGAGTATCTCAGATACAATAGCATCGCAAGCACGTAGGAAGGAGTACCTTTTCAACGGTGTATCGAACATTAAATTTTGTGACTACTTTTTTGTTGAAAATTTTGATGTCGAGTATCTCAGAAACAATAGCATCGCAAGCACGTAGGAAGGAGAACCTTTTCAACGGTGTATCGAACATTAAATTTTGTGGCTACTTTTTTGTTGAAAATTTTGATGTCGAGTATCTCAGATACAATAGCATCGAAAGCACGTACATCGTACATTAAATTTTTTCACTACTTTTTTGTTGAAAATTTTGATGTCGAGTATTTAGATACAATAGCATCGCAAGCACGTACATCGAACATTAAATTTTGTGACTACTTTTTTGTTGAAAATTTTGATGTCGAGTATCTCAGATACAATAGCATCGCAAGCACGTACATCGTACATTAAATTTTTTGACTACTTTTTTGTTGAAAATTTTGATGTCGAGTATCTCAGATACAATAGCATCGCAAGCACGTCCATCGTACATTAAATTTTTTCACTACTTTTTTGTTGAAAATTTTGATGTCGAGTATTTAGATACAATAGCATCGCAAGCACGTACATCGAACATTAAATTTTGTGACTACTTTTTTGTTGAAAATTTTGATGTCGAGTATCTCAGATACAATAGCATCGCAAGCACGTACATCGTACATTAAATTTTTTGACTACTTTTTTGTTGAAAATTTTGATGTCGAGTATCTCAGATACAATAGCATCGCAAGCACGTCCATCGTACATTAAATTTTGTGACTACTTTTTTGTTGAAAATTTTGATGTCTAGTATCTCAGATACAATAGCATCGCAAGCACGTACATCGTATATTAAATTTTTTGACAACTTTTTTGTTGAAAATTCTGATGTCGAGTATCTCAGATACAATAGCATCGCAAGCACGTACATCGTACATTAAATTTTGTGACTACTTTTTTGTTGAAAATTTTGATGTCGAGTATCTCAGATACAATAGCATCGAAGCACGTAGGAAGGAGTACCTTTTCAACGGTGTTTCGAACACTAAATTTTTTGACTACTTTTTTGTTGAAAATTTTGATGTCGAGTATCTCAGATACAATAGCATCGCAAGCACGTACATCGTACATTTAATTTTGTGACTACTTTTTTGTTGAAAATTTTGATGTCGAGTATCTCAGATACAATAGCATCGCAAGCACGTAGGAAGGAGTACTTTTTCAACGGTGTATCGAACATTAAATTTTGTGACTACTTTTTTGTTGAAAATTTTGATGTCGAGTATCTCAGATACAATAGCATCGCAAGCACGTAGAAAGGAGTACCTTTTCAACGGTGTATCGAACATTAAATTTTGTGACTACTTTTTTGTTGAAAATTTTGATGTCGAGTATCTCAGATACAATAGCATCGCAAGCACGTAGGAAGGAGTACCTTTTCAACGGTGTTTCGAACACTAAATTTTTTGACTACTTTTTTGTTGAAAATTTTGATGTCGAGTATCTCAGATACAATAGCATCTCAAGCACGTACATCGTACATTTAATTTTGTGACTACTTTTTTGTTGAAAATTTTGATGTCGAGTATCTCAGATACAATAGCATCGCAAGTACGTAGGAAGGAGTACCTTTTCAACGGTGTATCGAGCATTAAATTTTGTGACCACTTTTTTGTTGAAAATTTTGATGTCGAGTATCTCAGATACAATAGCATCGAAAGCACGTACATCGTACATTAAATTTTTTGACTACTTTTTTGTTGAAAATTTTGATGTCGAGTATCTCAGATACAAAAGCATCGCAAGCACGTAGGAAGGAGTACCTTTTCAACGGTGTTTCGAACATTAAATTTTGTGACCACTTTTTTGTTGAAAATTTTGATGTCGAGTATCTCAGATACAATAGCATCGCAAGCACGTAGAAAGGAGTACCTTTTCAACGGTGTATCGAACATTAAATTTTGTGACTACTTTTTTGTTGAAAATTTTGATGTCGAGTATCTCAGATACAATAGCATCGCAAGCACGTACATCGTACATTAAATTTTGTGACTACTTTTTTGTTGAAAATTTTGATGTCGAGTATCTCAAATACAATAGCATCGAAGCACGTAGGAAGGAGTACCTTTTCAACGGTGTATGGAACACTGAATTTTTTGACTACTTTTTTGTTGAAAATTTTGATGTCGAGTATCTCAGATACAATAGCATCGAAAGCACGTACATCGTACATTAAATTTTTTGACTACTTTTTTGTTGAAAGTTTTGATGTCGAGTATCTCAGATACAATAGCATCGCAAGCACATACATCGTACATTAAATTTTGTGACTACTTTTTTACTTGCGACATATAGGAACTATATGGTAAGTTTTACATTCGTGCAAAATTTCGAACTCGAAATTTTAATCAAACATGATATTACGATGGTAGAGAAGTCGAAAAAAGTGGGTCCCGCGATTCCGTCCGGTCGGTTTTGTCTGTCTGTCCACGCTCCTACAGCCTAAACCATTCTGTCGATTGAGTTCAAACTTGGAAGTTAAGGTTTTGAGCAGATTCGCGTTAGGCGTTTTTTTCGTTTTTTTTTTAAGATCAAGACTAACAGTGGCCCCCATACAATTTTTTTGGTCAAAAACCGAAAATTCGAATTTTCTTAAAAACAAACCGATAGATTTTTTTAAATTTTCTCTAAAATTTTATTTTTAACTTGGCTTCTTTTTATAAGAAAACCATATTTTTGTATTGCTCAGGAAAGGTACCGCTCATAGAACCGTTATTTTGTTTTTTAATTTTCTCAGCAACTTATGAACTGATTTTTATAATTTTTTTTCTGAATAAGCTAATATATTTCTTTAACAATATTTGATTAACAGAAATTCAATTTTTTATTGTTTGGATTTTTTAAAAAATATTGAATTTTTATTTTTAAAAACTCTATATCTCAAAAACGGGTCAACAATTTTTTACGAAATTCAAACGTAAGACGTATATTTACAATCACTAAATAACTGCATTCCAAAAATATTTTTAGAACAAAATTGGAAAATTTTATATATACAAAATTAATTTAAAAAAAAACCGCTCTAACGATTTTCAAAATAAAAATTTAAAAAATCAACGGTTTTTTTATTTATAAAATGGCATTTAAATTTTTGAAGACAAACTTATTTTTCAGGTAAAATTTTGAATCTTAAAATATTATTTTTTTAATTATTTTAAGTGTGCATGAGCCCGAAAGAGCGCATTATTTTGACAAAATTGTAATTACATTAATAGCTTTCATCCAAATTAGTGCATTTGGTACACATTTATATGATATATTTAATCAACAATCTATTTTAAAGAGTCTATCAAGAAGTATTATCTTGGTAACTTTGTATATAATGATTTTAAAATATTATTCTTTACGAATAAGGTTGTTTCACACATGATTTACTGGCCTTCGCCTAAATAAAAAAATAAATACTTAGTACCTACAAGTTAAAGAAACTGGCCAGAGAGAGTATATGTATTTTCTATTAGAATCACTTTTTCAACGCATACACATTGTACCTATTTATAAAGGTATTACGTACAACTTCTACAACTACTGCTTACGCGTCACTTCTTAACTAAAATCCAAAACGCACAAGAGCCTGACTGTAAACAACACATGAACAGCAATTTCTTGTACTTGTTCGTATGCTTGTTTTTCAAAACTTTAGTGAAAAAATAGACTGAACGTAATAACTCCATGTTTGCGCTGAAAACTTGTAGTAAAGAAGGAATGTAGTATGTACCTTCTAGCCACCAATAACATTCCTTCATTATCATCATAAACATGTCCTTATCTATCTATCTGCATAAAGCTAAGCACGCCAAGTGAACTATTCTATGGTCGTTTTAGACATCTACCTGCTACCTAACTACACAACCAATAGGCGATCGCCTTACAATTTAAACATTCATGGTCTGCCTCTTTCTTATCTTATTTATTTTCCATCCTGGTTCTTCTAATATGAAATTACAATAAAGCTATCTAAAGGAAAAAAGCTTTTAAGGAACAAGTTGAATCTATATAATTCGAATTGTAGCTTTATAGGTAATAGAAACCATTTGTTATATACAAAGATTGTACACAAGTAAAACAAGACTTATGAATGCAAATAAAAACAAATATCGGTAAAAGATCCTAAACAGATGACTTATGCATACAAAAGTTTGTTTCATCCCCTTATTAGATACAATATTAAGCCATTTTGTTTGTTATATAAAGTGCGTTGATATAAATAAAACAAAAACAAATTCATCAACCTTCATATGGTAGCTCTTTATGTAAAAACATATAAGAGGATAGACTCAAATAAAATGAAGGAAATTGTGTTGACTTTTTGGGTCGAAAATTAATTATCTCCCTTATTCTGCTGGCTGCTTATGGGAATGGGAATAATATTTTTCTCTCGCTCCCGCTGAATTTCTCCACTTTCGATACTAACGCCACGCCAACGACTCGGCATCTGGTCGCCCTAAAAGTTTATGCTCATGAGAGTACTATGGTTTTCATATACAAAGATCGTGCGGTTTTTTGACAATTCAAATGGCATTTATATCTTTGAAGCCAAACTTATTTTATAGGAATATTTTTAAATCTCATATAAGTACTTTTTTAAACAGACTCTTTGCATACAGGAGCAAGTTCGTGCGACCCAGTCGTGCATTTTATTGTTGAAAATTTTGATGTCGAGTATCTCAGATACAATAGCATCACAAGCACGTAGAAAGGAGTACCTTTTCAACGGTGTATCGAACATTAAATTTTGTGACTACTTTTTTGTTGAAAATTTTGATGTCGAGTATCTCAGATACAATAGCATCGCAAGCACGTACATCGTACATTTAATTTTGTGACTACTTTTTTGTTGAAAATTTTGATGTCAGTATCTCAGATACAATAGCATCGCAAGCACGTAGGAAGGAGTACCTTTTCAACGGTGTTTCGAACACTAAATTTTTTGACTACTTTTTTGTTGAAAATTTTGATGTCGAGTATCTCAGATACAATAGCATCGCAAGCACGTACATCGAACATTTAATTTTGTGACTACTTTTTTGTTAAAAATTTTGATGTCGAGTATCTCAGATACAATAGCATCGCAAGCACGTAGAAAGGAGTACCTTTTCAACTGTGTATCGAACATTAAATTTTGTGACTACTTTTTTGTTAAAAATTTTGATGTCGAGTATCTCAGATACAATAGCATGGCAAGCACGTCCATCGTACATTAAATTTTGTGACTACTTTTTTGTTGAAAATTTTGATGTCGAGTATCTCGGATACAATAGCATCGCAAGCACGTAGGAAGGAGTACCTTTTCAACGGTGTATCGAACATTAAATTTTGTGACTACTTTTTTGTTGAAAATTTTGATGTCGAGTATCTCAGATACAATAGCATCGCAAGCACGTACATCGAACATTAAATTTTGTGAGTACTTTTTTGTTGAAAATTTTGATGTCGAGTATCTCAGATACAATAGCATCGCAAGCACGTCCATCGTACATTAAATTTTGTGACTACTTTTTTGTTGAAAATTTTGATGTCGAGTATCTCAGATACAATAGCATCGAAGCACGTAGGAAGGAGTACCTTTTCAACGGTGTATCGAACACTAAATTTTTTGACTACTTTTATGTTGAAAATTTTGATGTCGAGTATCTCAGATACAATAGCATCGCAAGCACGTAGGAAGGAGTACCTTTTCAACGGTGTATCGAACATTAAATTTTGTGACTACTTTTTTGTTGAAAATTTTGATGTCGAGTATCTCAGATACAAAAGCATCGAAGCACGTAGGAAGGAGTACCTTTTCAACGGTGTATCGAACACTAAATTTTTTGACTACTTTTATGTTGAAAATTTTGATGTCGAGTATCTCAGATACAATAGCATCGCAAGCACGTACATCGTACATTAAATTTTGTGACTACTTTTTTGTTGACAATTTTGATGTCGAGTATCTCAGATACAATAGCATCGAAGCACGTAGGAAGGAGTGCCTTTTCAACGGTGTATCGAACACTAAATTTTTTGACTATTTTTATGTTGAAAATTTTGATGTCGAGTATCTCAGATACAATAGCATCGCAAGCACGTAGGAAGGAGTACCTTTTCAACGGTGTATCGAACATTAAATTTTGTGACTACTTTTTTGTTGAAAATTTTGATGTCGAGTATCTCAGATACAATAGCATCGAAAGCACGTACATCGTACATTAAATTTTTTGATTACTTTTTTGTTGAAAATTTTGATGTCGAGTATCTCAGATACAATAGCATCGCAAGCACGTACATCGTACATTAAATTTTGTGACTACTTTTTTTGTATCTCAGATACAATAGCATCGAAAGCACGTACATCGTACATTAAATTTTTTGACTACTTTTTTGTTGAAAATTTTGATGTCGAGTATCTCAGATACAATAGCATCGCAAGCACGTACATCGTACATTAAATTTTGTGACTACTTTTTTGTTGAAAATTTTGATGTCGAGTATCTCAGATACAATAGCATCGCAAGCACGTACATCGTACATTAAATTTTGTGACTACTTTTTTGTTGAAAATTTTGATGTCGAGTATCTCAGATACAATAGCATCGAAGCACGTAGGAAGGAGTACCTTTTCAACGGTGTATCGAACACTAAATTTTTTGACTACTTTTTTGTTGAAAATTTTGATGTCGAGTATCTCAGATACAATAGCATCGCAAGCACGTACATCGTACATTAAATTTTGTGACTACTTTTTTGTTGAAAATTTTGATGTCGAGTATCTCAGATACAATAGCATCGCAAGCACGTACATCGAACATTAAATTTTGTGACTACTTTTTTGTTGAAAATTGTGATGTCGAGTATCTCAGATACAATAGCATCGCAAGCACGTACATCGTACATTAAATTTTGTGACTACTTTTTTGTTGAAAATTTTGATGTCGAGTATCTCAGATACAATAGCATCGCAAGCACGTACATCGTACATTAAATTTTGTGACTACTTTTTTTTTTGAAAATTTTGATGTCGAGTATCTCAGATACAATAGCATCGCAAGAACGTAGGAAGGAGTACCTTTTCAACGGTGTATCGAGCATTAAATTTTGTGACTACTTTTTTGTTGAAAATTTTGATGTCGAGTATCTCATTTACAATAGCATCGCAAGCACGTCCATCGTACATTAAATTTTATGACTACTTTTTTGTTGAAAATTTTGATGTCGAGTATCTCAAATAAAATAGCATCGCAAGCACGTAGGAAGGAGTACCTTTTCAACGGTGTTTCGAACATTAAATTTTGTGACTACTTTTTTGTTGAAAATTTTGATGTCGAGTATCTCAGATACAATAGCATCGCAAGCACGTACATCGTACATTAAATTTTGTGACTACTTTTTTTTTGAAAATTTTGATGTCGAGTATCTCAGATACAATAGCATCGCAAGCACGTACATCGTACATTAAATTTTGTGACTACTTTTTTGTTGAAAATTTTGATGTCGAGTATCTCAGATACAATAGCATCGCAAGCACGTACATCGTACATTAAATTTTTTGACTACTTTTTTGTTGAAAATTTTGATGTCGAGTATCTCAGATACAATAGCATCGCAAGCACGTACATCGTACATTAAATTTTGTGACTACTTTTTTGTTGAAAATTCTGATGTCGAGTATCTCAGATACAATAGCATCGCAAGCACGTACATCGTACATTAAATTTTTTGACTACTTTTTTGTTGAAAATTTTGATGTCGAGTATCTCAGATACAATAGCATCGCAAGCACGTCCATCGTACATTAAATTTTGTGACTACTTTTTTGTTGAAAATTCTGATGTCGATTATCTCAGATACAATAGCATCGCAAGCACGTACATCGTACATTAAATTTTTTGACTACTTTTTTGTTGAAAATTTTGATGTCGAGTATCTCAGATACAATAGCATCGCAAGCACGTAGGAAGGAGTACCTTTTCAACGGTGTTTCGAACATTAAATTTTGTGACTACTTTTTTGTTGAAAATTCTGATGTCGAGTATCTCAGATACAATAGCATCGCAAGCACGTACATCGTACATTAAATTTTGTGACTACTTTTTTGTTGAAAATTTTGATGTCGAGTATCTCAGATACAATAGCATCGCAAGCACGTCCATCGTACATTAAATTTTGTGACTACTTTTTTGTTGAAAATTCTGATGTCGATTATCTCAGATACAATAGCATCGCAAGCACGTAGGAAGGAGTACCTTTTCAACAGTGTATCGAACACTAAATTTTTTGACTACTTTTATGTTGAAAATTTTGATGTCGAGTATCTCAGATACAATAGCATCGAAAGCACGTACATCGTACATTAAATTTTTTGACTACTTTTTTGTTGAAAATTTTGATGTCGAGTATCTCAGATACAATAGCATCGCAAGCACGTACATCGTACATTAAATTTTGTGACTACTTTTTTGTTGAAAATTTTGATGTCGAGTATCTCAGATACAATAGCATCGCAAGCACGTACATCGTACATTAAATTTTGTGACTACTTTTTTTTTGAAAATTTTGATGTCGAGTATCTCAGATACAATATCATCGCAAGCACGTAGGAAGGAGTACCTTTTCAACGGTGTTTCGAACATTAAATTTTGTGACTACTTTTTTGTTGAAAATTTTGATGTCGAGTATCTTACATACAATAGCATCGCCAGCACGTAGGAAGGAGTACCTTTTCAACGGTGTATCGAACATTAAATTTTGTGACTACTTTTTTTTTGAAAATTTTGATGTCGAGTATCTCAGATACAATAGCATCGCAAGCACGTAAGAAGGAGTACCTTTTCAACAGTGTATCGAACACTAAATTTTTTGACTACTTTTATGTTGAAAATTTTGATGTCGAGTATCTCAGATACAATAGCATCGAAAGCACGTACATCGTACATTAAATTTTTTGACTACTTTTTTGTTGAAAATTTTGATGTCGAGTATCTCAGATACAATAGCATCGCAAGCACGTACATCGTACATTAAATTTTGTGACTACTTTTTTGTTGAAAATTTTGATGTCGAGTATCTCAGATACAATAGCATCGCAAGCACGTACATCGTACATTAAATTTTGTGACTACCTTTTTGTTGAAAATTTTGATGTCGAGTATCTCAGATACAATAGCATCGAAAGCACGTACTTCGTACATTAAATTTTTTGACTACTTTTTTGTTGAAAATTTTGATGTCGAGTATCTCAGATACAATAGCATCGCAAGCACGTTCATCGTACAATAAATTTTGTGACTACTTTTTTGTTGAAAATTTTGATGTCGAGTATCTCAGATACAATAGCATCGCAAGCACGTACATCGTACATTAAATTTTGTGACTACTTTTTTTTTGAAAATTTTGATGTCGAGTATCTCAGATACAATAGCATCGCAAGCACGTAGGAAGGAGTACCTTTTCAACGGTGTTTCGAACATTAAATTTTGTGACTACTTTTTTGTTGAAAATTTTGATGTCGAGTATCTCAGATACAATAGCATCGCAAGCACGTACATCGTGCATTAAATTTTTTGACTGCTTTTTTGTTGAAAATTTTGATGTCGAGTATCTCAGATACGATAGCATCGCAAGCACGTAGGAAGGAGTACCTTTTCAACGGTGTATCGAACATTAAATTTTGTGACTACTTTCTTGTTGAAAATTTTGATGTCGAGTATCTCAGATACAATAGCATCGCTAGCACGTCCATCGTACATTAAATTTTGTGACTACTTTTTTGTTGAAAATTCTGATGTCGAGTATCTCAGATACAATAGCATCGCAAGCACGTACATCGAACATTAAATTTTGTGAGTACTTTTTTGTTGAAAATTTTGATGTCGAGTATCTCAGATACAATAGCATCGCAAGCACGTCCATCGTACATTAAATTTTGTGACTACTTTTTTGTTGAAAATTTTGATGTCGAGTATCTCAGATACAATAGCATCGCAAGCACGTACATCGTACATTAAATTTTGTGACTAGTTTTTTGTTGACAATTTCGATGTCGAGTATCTCAGATACAATAGCATCGAAGCACGTAGGAAGGAGTACCTTTTCAACGGTGTATCGAACACTAAATTTTTTGACTACTTTTATGTTGAAAATTTTGATGTCGAGTATCTCAGATACAATAGCATCGCAAGCACGTAGGAAGGAGTACCTTTTCAACGGTGTACCGAACATTAAATTTTGTGACTACTTTTTTGTTGAAAATTTTGATGTCGAGTATCTCAGATACAAAAGCATCGAAAGCACGTACATCGTACATTAAATTTTTTGACTACTTTTTTGTTGAAAATTTTGATGTCGAGTATCTCAGATACAATAGCATCGCAAGCACGTACATCGTACATTAAATTTTGTGACTACTTTTTTGTTGAAAATTTTGATGTCGAGTATCTCAGATACAAAAGCATCGAAGCACGTAGGAAGGAGTACCTTTTCAACGGTGTATCGAACACTAAATTTTTTGACTACTTTTATGTTGAAAATTTTGATGTCGAGTATCTCAGATACAATAGCATCGCAAGCACGTACATCGTACATTAAATTTTGTGACTACTTTTTTGTTGAAAATTTTGATGTCGAGTATCTCAGATACAATAGCATCGAAGCACGTAGGAAGGAGTACCTTTTCAACGGTGTATCGAACACTAAATTTTTTGACTACTTTTTTGTTGAAAATTTTGATGTCGAGTATCTCAGATACAATAGCATCGCAAGCACGTACATCGTACATTAAATTTTGTGACTACTTTTTTGTTGAAAATTTTGATGTCGAGTATCTCAGATACAATAGCATCGCAAGCACGTACATCGAACATTAAATTTTGTGACTACTTTTTTGTTGAAAATTTTGATGTCGAGTATCTCAGATACAATAGCATCGCAAGCACGTACATCGTACATTAAATTTTGTGACTACTTTTTTGTTGAAAATTTTGATGTCGAGTATCTCAGATACAATAGCATCGCAAGCACGTACATCGTACATTAAATTTTGTGACTACTTTTTTGTTGACAATTTTGATGTCGAGTATCTCAGATACAATAGCATCGAAGCACGTAGGAAGGAGTACCTTTTCAACGGTGTATCGAACAATAAATTTTGTGACTACTTTTTTGTTGAAAATTTTGATGTCGAGTATCTCAGATACAATAGCATCGAAAGCACGTACATCGTACATTAAATTTTTTGACTACTTTTTTGTTGAAAATTTTGATGTCGAGTATCTCAGATACAATAGCATCGCAAGCACGTACATCGTACATTAAATTTTGTGACTACTTTTTTGTTGAAAATTTTGATGTCGAGTATCTCAGATACAATAGCATCGCAAGCACGTACATCGTACATTAAATTTTGTGACTACTTTTTTGTTGAAAATTTTGATGTCGAGTATCTTAGATACAAAAGCATCGAAGCACGTAGGAAGGAGTACCTTTTCAACGGTGTATCGAACACTAAATTTTTTGACTACTTTTATGTTGAAAATTTTAATGTCGAGTATCTCAGATACAATAGCATTGCAAGCACGTACATCGTACATTAAATTTTGTGACTACTTTTTTGTTGAAAATTTTGATGTCGAGTATCTCAGATACAATAGCATCGAAGCACGTAGGAAGGAGTACCTTTTCAACGGTGTATCGAACACTAAATTTTTTGACTACTTTTTTGTTGAAAATTTTGATGTCGAGTATCTCAGATACAATAGCATCGCAAGCACGTACATCGTACATTAAATTTTGTGACTACTTTTTTGTTGAAAATTTTGATGTCGAGTATCTCAGATACAATAGCATCGCAAGCACGTACATCGAACATTAAATTTTGTGACTACTTTTTTGTTGAAAATTTTGATGTCGAGTATCTCAGATACAATAGCATCGCAAGCACGTACATCGTACATTAAATTTTGTGACTACTTTTTTGTTGAAAATTTTGATGTCGAGTATCTCAGATACAATAGCATCGCAAGCACGTACATCGTACATTAAATTTTGTGACTACTTTTTTTTTGAAAATTTTGATGTCGAGTATCTCAGATACAATAGCATCGCAAGCACGTAGGAAGGAGTACCTTTTCAACGGTGTATCGAGCATTAAATTTTGTGACTACTTTTTTGTTGAAAATTTTGATGTCGAGTATCTCATTTACAATAGCATCGCAAGCACGTCCATCGTACATTAAATTTTATGACTACTTTTTTGTTGAAAATTTTGATGTCGAGTATCTCAAATACAATAGCATCGCAAGCACGTAGGAAGGAGTACCTTTTCAACGGTGTTTCGAACATTAAATTTTGTGAC
Source organism: Eupeodes corollae (assembly GCF_945859685.1). Lineage (NCBI taxonomy): Eukaryota > Metazoa > Arthropoda > Insecta > Diptera > Syrphidae > Eupeodes > Eupeodes corollae. Next base: position 99,336 of record NW_026605130.1, read on the forward strand.
TACTTTTTTGTTGAAAATTTTTATGTCGAGTATCTCAGATACAATAGCATCGCAAGCACGTACATCGTACATTAAATTTTGTGACTACTTTTTTTTTTGAAAATTTTGATGTCGAGTATCTCAGATACAATAGCATCGCAAGCACGTAGGAAGGAGTACCTTTTCAACGGTGTATCGAACATTAAATTTTGTGACTACTTTTTTGTTGAAAATTTTGATGTCGAGTATCTCAGATACAATAGCATCGCAAGCACGTACATCGTACATTAAATTTTTTGACTACTTTTTTGTTGAAAATTTTGATGTCGAGTATCTCAGATACAATAGCATCGCAAGCACGTAGGAAGGAGTACCTTTTCAACGGTGTATCGAACACTAAATTTTTTGACTACTTTTATGTTGAAAATTTTGATGTCGAGTATCTCAGATACAATAGCATCGCAAGCACGTACATCGTACATTAAATTTTGTGACTACTTTTTTGTTGAAAATTTTGATGTCGAGTATCTCAGATACAATAGCATCGAAGCACGTAGGAAGGAGTACCTTTTCAACGGTGAATCGAACACTAAATTTTTTGACTACTTTTTTGTTGAAAATTTTTATGTCGAGTATCTCAGATACAATAGCATCGAAAGCACGTACATCGTACATTAAATTTTTTGACTACTTTTTTGCTGAAAATTTTGATGTCGAGTATCTCAGATACAATAGCATCGCAAGCACGTACATCGTACATTAAATTTTGTGACTACTTTTTTGTTGAAAATTTTGATGTCGAGTATCTCGGATACAATAGCATCGAAGCACGTAGGAAGGAGTACCTTTTCAACGGTGTATCGAACAATAAATTTTGTGACTACTTTTTTGTTGAAAATTTTGATGTCGAGTATCTCAGATACAATACCATCGAAAGCACGTACATCGTACATTAAATTTTTTGCCTACTTTTTTGTTGAAAATTTTGATGTCGAGTATCTCAGATACAATAGCATCGCAAGCACGTACATCGTACATTAAATTTTGTGACTACTTTTTTGTTGAAAATTTTGATGTCGAGTATCTCAGATACAATAGCATCGCAAGCACGTACATCGTACATTAAATTTTGTGACTACTTTTTTGTTGAAAATTTTGATGTCGAGTATCTTAGATACAAAAGCATCGAAGCACGTAGGAAGGAGTACCTTTTCAACGGTGTATCGAACACTAAATTTTTTGACTACTTTTATGTTGAAAATTTTAATGTCGAGTATCTCAGATACAATAGCATTGCAAGCACGTACATCGTACATTAAATTTTGTGACTACTTTTTTGTTGAAAATTTTGATGTCGAGTATCTCAGATACAATAGCATCGAAGCACGTAGGAAGGAGTACCTTTTCAACGGTGTATCGAACACTAAATTTTTTGACTACTTTTTTGTTGAAAATTTTGATGTCGAGTATCTCAGATACAATAGCATCGCAAGCACGTACATCGTACATTAAATTTTGTGACTACTTTTTTGTTGAAAATTTTGATGTCGAGTATCTCAGATACAATAGCATCGCAAGCACGTACATCGAACATTAAATTTTGTGACTACTTTTTTGTTGAAAATTTTGATGTCGAGTATCTCAGATACAATAGCATCGCAAGCACGTACATCGTACATTAAATTTTGTGACTACTTTTTTGTTGAAAATTTTGATGTCGAGTATCTCAGATACAATAGCATCGCAAGCACGTACATCGTACATTAAATTTTGTGACTACTTTTTTTTTGAAAATTTTGATGTCGAGTATCTCAGATACAATAGCATCGCAAGCACGTAGGAAGGAGTACCTTTTCAACGGTGTATCGAGCATTAAATTTTGTGACTACTTTTTTGTTGAAAATTTTGATGTCGAGTATCTCATTTACAATAGCATCGCAAGCACGTCCATCGTACATTAAATTTTATGACTACTTTTTTGTTGAAAATTTTGATGTCGAGTATCTCAAATACAATAGCATCGCAAGCACGTAGGAAGGAGTACCTTTTCAACGGTGTTTCGAACATTAAATTTTGTGACTACTTTTTTGTTGAAAATTTTTATGTCGAGTATCTCAGATACAATAGCATCGCAAGCACGTACATCGTACATTAAATTTTGTGACTACTTTTTTTTTTGAAAATTTTGATGTCGAGTATCTCAGATACAATAGCATCGCAAGCACGTAGGAAGGAGTACCTTTTCAACGGTGTATCGAACATTAAATTTTGTGACTACTTTTTTGTTGAAAATTTTGATGTCGAGTATCTCAGATACAATAGCATCGCAAGCACGTACATCGTACATTAAATTTTTTGACTACTTTTTTGTTGAAAATTTTGATGTCGAGTATCTCAGATACAATAGCATCGCAAGCACGTAGGAAGGAGTACCTTTTCAACGGTGTATCGAACACTAAATTTTTTGACTACTTTTATGTTGAAAATTTTGATGTCGAGTATCTCAGATACAATAGCATCGCAAGCACGTACATCGTACATTAAATTTTGTGACTACTTTTTTGTTGAAAATTTTGATGTCGAGTATCTCAGATACAATAGCATCGAAGCACGTAGGAAGGAGTACCTTTTCAACGGTGAATCGAACACTAAATTTTTTGACTACTTTTTTGTTGAAAATTTTTATGTCGAGTATCTCAGATACAATAGCATCGAAAGCACGTACATCGTACATTAAATTTTTTGACTACTTTTTTGCTGAAAATTTTGATGTCGAGTATCTCAGATACAATAGCATCGCAAGCACGTACATCGTACATTAAATTTTGTGACTACTTTTTTGTTGAAAATTTTGATGTCGAGTATCTCAGATACAATAGCATCGAAGCACGTAGGAAGGAGTACCTTTTCAACGGTGTATCGAACACTAAATTTTTTGACTACTTTTTTGTTGAAAATTTTGATGTCGAGTATCTCAGATACAATAGCATCGCAAGCACGTACATCGTACATTAAATTTTGTGACTACTTTTTTGTTGAAAATTTTGATGTCGAGTATCTCAGATACAATAGCATCGCAAGCACGTACATCGAACATTAAATTTTGTGACTACTTTTTTGTTGAAAATTTTGATGTCGAGTATCTCAGATACAATAGCATCGCAAGCACGTACATCGTACATTAAATTTTGTGACTACTTTTTTGTTGAAAATTTTGATGTCGAGTATCTCGGATACAATAGCATCGCAAGCACGTACATCGTACATTAAATTTTGTGACTACTTTTTTGTTGACAATTTTGATGTCGAGTATCTCAGATACAATAGCATCGAAGCACGTAGGAAGGAGTACCGTTTCAACGGTGTATCGAACATTAAATTTTGTGACTACTTTTTTGTTGAAAATTTTGATGTCGAGTATCTCAGATACAATAGCATCGAAAGCACGTACATCGTACATTAAATTTTTTGACTACTTTTTTGTTGAAAATTTTGATGTCGAGTATCTCAGATACAATAGCATCGCAAGCACGTACATCGTACATTAAATTTTGTGACTACTTTTTTGTTGAAAATTTTGATGTCGAGTTCTCAGATACAATAGCATCGCAAGCACGTACATCGTACATTAAATTTTGTGACTACTTTTTTGTTGAAAATTTTGATGTCGAGTATCTTAGATACAAAAGCATCGAAGCACGTAGGAAGGAGTACCTTTTCAACGGTGTATCGAACACTAAATTTTTTGACTACTTTTATGTTGAAAATTTTAATGTCGAGTATCTCAGATACAATAGCATTGCAAGCACGTACATCGTACATTAAATTTTGTGACTACTTTTTTGTTGAAAATTTTGATGTCGAGTATCTCAGATACAATAGCATCGCAAGCACGTACATCGAACATTAAATTTTGTGACTACTTTTTTGTTGAAAATTTTGATGTCGAGTATCTCAGATACAATAGCATCGCAAGCACGTACATCGTACATTAAATTTTGTGACTACTTTTTTGTTGAAAATTTTGATGTCGAGTATCTCAGATACAATAGCATCGCAAGCACGTACATCGTACATTAAATTTTGTGACTACTTTTTTGTTGACAATTTTGATGTCGAGTATCTCAGATACAATAGCATCGAAGCACGTAGGAAGGAGTACCGTTTCAACGGTGTATCGAACATTAAATTTTGTGACTACTTTTTTGTTGAAAATTTTGATGTCGAGTATCTCAGATACAATAGCATCGAAAGCACGTACATCGTACATTAAATTTTTTGACTACTTTTTTGTTGAAAATTTTGATGTCGAGTATCTCAGATACAATAGCATCGCAAGCACGTACATCGTACATTAAATTTTGTGACTACTTTTTTGTTGAAAATTTTGATGTCGAGTTCTCAGATACAATAGCATCGCAAGCACGTACATCGTACATTAAATTTTGTGACTACTTTTTTGTTGAAAATTTTGATGTCGAGTATCTTAGATACAAAAGCATCGAAGCACGTAGGAAGGAGTACCTTTTCAACGGTGTATCGAACACTAAATTTTTTGACTACTTTTATGTTGAAAATTTTAATGTCGAGTATCTCAGATACAATAGCATTGCAAGCACGTACATCGTACATTAAATTTTGTGACTACTTTTTTGTTGAAAATTTTGATGTCGAGTATCTCAGATACAATAGCATCGAAGCACGTAGGAAGGAGTACCTTTTCAACGGTGTATCGAACACTAAATTTTTTGACTACTTTTATGTTGAAAATTTTAATGTCGAGTATCTCAGATACAATAGCATTGCAAGCACGTACATCGTACATTAAATTTTGTGACTACTTTTTTGTTGAAAATTTTGATGTCGAGTATCTCAGATACAATAGCATCGAAGCACGTAGGAAGGAGTACCTTTTCAACGGTGTATCGAACACTAAATTTTTTGACTACTTTTTTGTTGAAAATTTTGATGTCGAGTATCTCAGATACAATAGCATCGCAAGGACGTACATCGTACATTAAATTTTGTGACTACTTTTTTGTTGAAAATTTTGATGTCGAGTATCTCAGATACAATAGCATCGCAAGCACGTACATCGAACATTAAATTTTGTGACTACTTTTTTGTTGAAAATTTTGATGTCGAGTATCTCAGATACAATAGCATCGCAAGCACGTACATCGTACATTAAATTTTGTGACTACTTTTTTGTTGAAAATTTTGATGTCGAGTATCTCAGATACAATAGCATCGCAAGCACGTACATCGTACATTAAATTTTGTGACTACTTTTTTTTTTGAAAATTTTGATGTCGAGTATCTCAGATACAATAGCATCGCAAGCACGTAGGAAGGAGTACCTTTTCAACGGTGTATCGAGCATTAAATTTTGTGACTACTTTTTTGTTGAAAATTTTGATGTCGAGTATCTCATTTACAATAGCATCGCAAGCACGTCCATCGTACATTAAATTTTATGACTACTTTTTTGTTGAAAATTTTGATGTCGAGTATCTCAAATACAATAACATCGCAAGCACGTAGGAAGGAGTACCTTTTCAACGGTGTTTCGAACATTAAATTTTGTGACTACTTTTTTGTTGAAAATTTTGATGTCGAGTATCTCAGATACAATAGCATCGCAAGCACGTACATCGTACATTAAATTTTGTGACTACTTTTTTTTTTGAAAATTTTGATGTCGAGTATCTCAGATACAATAGCATCACAAGCACGTAGGAAGGAGTACCTTTTCAACGGTGTATCGAACATTAAATTTTGTGACTACTTTTTTGTTGAAAATTTTGATGTCGAGTATCTCAGATACAATAGCATCGCAAGCACGTACATCGTACATTAAATTTTTTGACTACTTTTTTGTTGAAAATTTTGATGTCGAGTATCTCAGATACAATAGCATCGCAAGCACGTAGGAAGGAGTACCTTTTCAACGGTGTATCGAACACTAAATTTTTTGACTACTTTTATGTTGAAAATTTTGATGTCGAGTATCTCAGATACAATAGCATCGCAAGCACGTACATCGTACATTAAATTTTGTGACTACTTTTTTGTTGAAAATTTTGATGTCGAGTATCTCAGATACAATAGCATCGAAGCACGTAGGAAGGAGTACCTTTTCAACGGTGTATCGAACACTAAATTTTTTGACTACTTTTTTGTTGAAAATTTTGATGTCGAGTATCTCAGATACAATAGCATCGAAAGCACGTACATCGTACATTAAATTTTTTGACTACTTTTTTGCTGAAAATTTTGATGTCGAGTATCTCAGATACAATAGCATCGCAAGCACGTACATCGTACATTAAATTTTGTGACTACTTTTTTGTTGAAAATTTTGATGTCGAGTATCTCAGATACAATAGCATCGCAAGCACGTACATCGTACATTAAATTTTGTGACTACTTTTTTGTCGAAAATTTTGATGTCGAGTATCTCAGATACAATAGCATCGCAAGCACGTAGGAAGGAGTACCTTTTCACCGGTGTATCGAACATTAAATTTTGTGACTACTTTTTTGTTGAAAATTTTGATGTCGAGTATCTTACATACAATAGCATCGCCAGCACGTAGGAAGGAGTACCTTTTCAACGGTGTATCGAACATTAAATTTTGTGACTACTTTTTTTTTGAAAATTTTGATGTCGAGTATCTCAGATACAATAGCATCGCAAGCACGTAGGAAGGAGTACCTTTTCAACGGTGTTTCGAACATTAAATTTTGTGACTACTTTTTTGTTGAAAATTCTGATGTCGAGTATCTCAGATACAATAGCATCGCAAGCACGTACATCGTACATTAAATTTTTTGACTACTTTTTTGTTGAAAATTTTGATGTCGAGTATCTCAGATACAATAGCATCGCAAGCACGTCCATCGTACATTAAATTTTGTGACTACTTTTTTGTTGAAAATTCTGATGTCGAGTATCTCAGATACAATAGCATCGAAAGCACGTACATCGTACATTAAATTTTTTGACTACTTTTTTGCTGAAAATTTTGATATCGAGTATCTCAGATACAATAGCATCGCAAGCACGTAGGAAGGAGTACCTTTTCAACAGTGTATCGAACACTAAATTTTTTGACTACTTTTATGTTGAAAATTTTGATGTCGAGTATCTCAGATACAATAGCATCGAAAGCACGTACATCGTACATTAAATTTTTTGACTACTTTTTTGTTGAAAATTTTGATGTCGAGTATCTCAGATACAATAGCATCGCAAGCACGTCCATCGTACATTAAATTTTGTGACTACTTTTTTGTTGAAAATTTTGATGTCGAGTATCTCAGATACAATAGCATCGCAAGCACGTACATCGTACATTAAATTTTGTGACTACTTTTTTTTTGAAAATTTTGATGTCGAGTATCTCGGATACAATAGCATCGCAAGCACGTAGGAAGGAGTACCTTTTCACCGGTGTATCGAACATTAAATTTTGTGACTACTTTTTTGTTGCAAATTTTGATGTCGAGTATCTTAGATACAATAGCATCGCAAGCACGTAGGAAGGAGTACCTTTTCACCGGTGTATCGAACATTAAATTTTGTGACTACTTTTTTGTTGCAAATTTTGATGTCGAGTATCTCAGATACAATAGCATCGCAAGCACGTACATCGTACATTAAATTTTGTGACTACTTTTTTTTTGAAAATTTTGATATCGAGTATCTCAGATACAATAGCATCGCAAGCACGTAGGAAGGAGTACCTTTTCAACGGTGTTTCGAACATTAAATTTTGTGACTACTTTTTTGTTGAAAATTTTGATGTCGAGTATCTCAGATACAATAGCATCGCAAGCACGTACATCGAACATTAAATTTTTTGACTACTTTTTTGTTGAAAATTTTGATGTCGAAAATCTCAGATACAAAAGCATCGCAAGCACGTAGGAAGGAGTACCTTTTCAACGGTGTATCGATCATTAAATTTTGTGACTACTTTTTTGTTGAAAATTTTGATGTCGAGTATCTCAGATACAATAGCATCGCAAGCACGTCCATCGTACATTAAATTTTGTGACTACTTTTTTGTTGAAAATTCTGATGTCGAGTATCTCAGATACAATAGCATCGCAAGCAAGTACATCGTACATTAAATTTTTTGACTACTTTTTTGTTGAAAATTTTGATGTCGAGTATCTCAGATACAATAGCATCGCAAGCACGTAGATCGTACATTAAATTTTGTGACTAATTTTTTGTTGAAAATTTTGATGTCGAGTATCTCAGATACAATAGCATCGCAAGCACGTACATCGTACATTAAATTTTGTGACTACTTTTTTGTTGAAAATTTTGATGTCGAGTATCTCAGATACAATAGCATCGCAAGCACGTAGGAAGGAGTACCTTTTCAACGGTGTATCGAACACTAAATTTTTTGACTACTTTTATGTTGAAAATTTTGATGTCGAGTATCTCAGATACAATAGCATCGCAAGCACGTACATCGTACGTTAAATTTTGTGACTACTTTTTTGTTGAAAATTTTGATGTCGAGTATCTCAGATACAATAGCATCGAAGCACGTAGGAAGGAGTACCTTTAAAACGGTGTATCGAACACTAAATTTTTTGACTACTTTTTTGTTGAAAATTTTGATGTGGAGTATCTCAGATACAATAGCATCGCAAGCACGTACATCGTACATTTAATTTTGTGACTACGTTTTTGTTGAAAATTTTGATGTCGAGTATCTCAGATACAATAGCATCGCAAGCACGTAGGAAGGAGTACCTTTTCAACGGTGTGTCAAACATTAAATTTTGTGACTACTTTTTTGTTGAAAATTTTGATGTCGAGTATCTCAGATACAATAGCATCGAAAGCACGTACATCGTACATTAAATTTTTTGACTACTTTTTTGTTGAAAATTTTGATGTCGAGTATCTCAGATACAATAGCATCGCAAGCACGTACATCGTACATTAAATTTTGTGACTACTTTTTTGTTGAAAATTTTGATGTCGAGTATCTCAGATACAATAGCATCGCAAGCACGTACATCGTACATTAAATTTTGTGACTACTTTTTTTTTGAAAATTTTGATGTCGAGTATCTCAGATACAATAGCATCGCAAGCACGTAGGAAGGAGTACCTTTTCACCGGTGTATCGAACATTAAATTTTGTGACTACTTTTTTGTTGAAAATTTTGATGTCGAGTATCTTAGATACAATAGCATCGCAAGCACGTAGGAAGGAGTACCTTTTCAACGGTGTATCGAACATTAAATTTTGTGACTACTTTTTTGTTGAAAATTTTGATGTCGAGTATCTCAGATACAATAGCATCGCAAGCACGTCCATCGTACATTAAATTTTGTGACTACTTTTTTGTTGAAAATTTTGATGTCGAGTATCTCAGATACAATAGCATCGCAAGCACGTAGGAAGGAGTACCTTTTCAACGGTGTATCGAACATTAAATTTTTTGACTACTTTTTTGTTGAAAATTTTGATGTCGAGTATCTCGGATACAATAGCATCGCAAGCACGTAGAAAGGAGTACCTTTTCAACGGTGTATCGAACATTAAATTTTTTGACTACTTTTTTGTTGAAAATTTTGATGTCGAGTATCTCAGATACAATAGCATCGCAAGCACGTACATCGTACATTAAATTTTGTGACTACTTTTTTGTTGAAAATTTTGATGTCGAATATCTCAGATACAATAGCATCGCAAGCACGTAAATCGAACATTAAATTTTGTGACTACTTTTTTGTTGAAAATTTTGATGTCGAGTATCTCAGATACAATAGCATCGCAAGCACGTACATCGTACATTAAATTTTGTGACTACTTTTTTGTTGAAAATTTTGATGTCGAGTATCTCAGATACAATAGCATCGCAAGCACGTAGAAAGGAGTACCTTTTCAACGGTGTATCGAACATTAAATTTTGTGACTACTTTTTTGTTGAAAATTCTGATGTCGAGTATCTCAGATACAATAGCATCGCAAGCACGTACATCGTACATTAAATTTTGTGACTACTTTTTCGTTGAAAATTTTGATGTCGAGTATCTCAGATACAATAGCATCGCAAGCACGTCCATCGTACATTAAATTTTGTGACTACTTTTTTGTTGAAAATTCTGATGTCGAGTATCTTAGATACAATACCATCGCAAGCACGTAGGAAGGAGTACCTTTTCAACGGTGTATCGAACATTAAATTTTGTGACTACTTTTTTGTTGAAAATTTTGATGTCGAGTATCTCAGACACAATAGCATCGCAAGCACGTCCATCGTACATTAAATTTTGTGACTACTTTTTTGTTGAAAATTTTGATGTCGAATATCTCAGATACAATAGCATCGCAAGCACGTAAATCGAACATTAAATTTTGTGACTACTTTTTTGTTGAAAATTTTGATGTCGAGTATCTCAGATACAATAGCATCGCAAGCACGTACATCGTACATTAAATTTTGTGACTACTTTTTTGTTGACAATTTTGATGTCGAGTATCTCAGATACAATAGCATCGCAAGCACGTACATCGTACATTAAATTTTGTGACTACTTTTTTTTTGAAAATTTTGATGTCGAGTATCTCAGATACAATAGCATCGCAAGCACGTAGGAAGGAGTACCTTTTCAACGGTGTATCGAACATTAAATTTTGTGACTACTTTTTTGTTGAAAATTTTGATGTCGAGTATCTCAGATACAATAGCATCGCAAGCACGTAGGAAGGAGTACCTTTTCAACGGTGTTTCGAACATTAAATTTTGTGACCACTTTTTTGTTGAAAATTTTGATGTCGAGTATCTCAGATACAATAGCATCGCAAGCACGTAGAAAGGAGTACCTTTTCAACGGTGTATCGAACATTAAATTTTGTGACTACTTTTTTGTTGAAAATTTTGATGTCGAGTATCTCAGATACAATAGCATCGCAAGCACGTAGGAAGGAGCACCTTTTCAACGGTGTTTCGAACATTAAATTTTGTGACCACTTTTTTGTTGAAAATTTTGATGTCGAGTATCTCAGATACAATAGCATCGCAAGCACGTACATCGTACATTAAATTTTGTGACTACTTTTTTGTTGAAAATTTTGATGTCGAGTATCTCAGATACAATAGCATCGCAAGCACGTACATCGTACATTAAATTTTGTGACTACTTTTTTGTTGAAAATTTTGATGTCGAGTATCTCAGATACAATAGCATCGCAAGCACGTACATCGTACATTAAATTTTGTGACTACTTTTTTGTTGAAAATTTTGATGTCGAGTATCTCAGATACAATAGCATCGCAAGCACGTAGGAAGGAGTACCTTTTCACCGGTGTATCGAACATTAAATTTTATGACTACATTTTTGTTGAAAATTTTGATGTCGAGTATCTCAGATACAAAAGCATCGAAAGCACGTACATCGTACATTAAATTTGTGACTACTTTTTTGTTGAAAATTTTGATGTCGAGTATCTCAGATACAATAGCATCGCAAGCACGTACATCGTACATTAAATTTTGTGACTACTTTTTTGTTGAAAATTTTGATGTCGAGTATCTCAGTTACAATAGCATCGCAAGCACGTAGGAAGGAGTACCTTTTCAACGGTGTATCGAACATTAAATTTTTTGACTACTTTTTTGTTGAAAATTTTGATGTCGAGTATCTCAGATACAATAGCATCGAAAGCACGTACGTCGTACATTAAATTTGTGACTACTTTTTTGTTGAAAATTTTGATGTCGAGTATCTCAGATACAATAGCATCGCAAGCACGTACATCGTACATTAAATTTTGTGACTACTTTTTTGTTGAAAATTTTGATGTCGAGTATCTCAGTTACAATAGCATCGCAAGCACGTAGGAAGGAGTACCTTTTCAACGGTGTATCGAACATTAAATTTTGTGACTACTTTTTTGTTGAAAGTTTTGATGTCGAGTATCTTAGATACAATAGCATCGCAAGCACGTACATCGTACATTTAATTTTGTGACTACTTTTTTGTTGAAAATTTTGATGTCGAGTATCTCAGATACAATAGCATCGCAAGCACGTACATCGTACATTAAATTTTGTGACTACTTTTTTGTTGAAAATTTTGATGTCGCGTATCTCAGATACAATAGCATCGCAAGCAAGTAGGAAGGAGTACCTTTTCAACGGTGTTTCGAACATTAAATTTTGTGACCACTTTTTTGTTGAAAATTTTGATGTCGAGTATCTCAGATACAATAGCATCGCAAGCACGTAGAAAGGAGTACCTTTTCAACGGTGTATCGAACATTAAATTTTGTGACTACTTTTTTGATGAAAATTTTGATGTCGAGTATCTCAGATACAATAGCATCGCAAGCACGTACATCGTACATTAAATTTTGTGACTACTTTTTTGTTGAAAATTTTGATGTCGAGTATCTCAGATACAATAGCATCGCAAGCACGTACATCGTACATTAAATTTTGTGACTACTTTTTTGTTGAAAATTTTGATGTCGAGTATCTCAGATACAATAGCATCGCAAGCACGTAGGAAGGAGTACCTTTTCAACGGTGTATCGAACATTAAATTTTGTGACTACTTTTTTATTGAAAATTTTGATGTCGAGTATCTCAGAAACAATAGCATCGCAAGCACGTAGGAAGGAGTACCTTTTCAACGGTGTTTCGAACATTAAATTTTGTGACCACTTTTTTGTTGAAAATTTTGATGTCGAGTATCTCAGATACAATAGCATCGCAAGCACGTAGAAAGGAGTACCTTTTCAACGGTGTATCGAACATTAAATTTTGTGACTACTTTTTTGTTGAAAATTTTGATGTCGAGTATCTCAGATACAATAGCATCGCAAGCACGTAGGAAGGAGTACCTTTTCAACGGTGTTTCGAACATTAAATTTTATGACCACTTTTTTGTTGAAAATTTTGATGTCGAGCATCTCAGATACAATAGCATCGCAAGCACGTTCATCGTAGATTAAATTTTGTGACTACATTTTTGTTGAAAATTTTGATGTCGAGTATCTCAGATACAATAGCATCGCAAGCACGTACATCGTACATTAAATTTTGTGACTACTTTTTTGTTGAAAATTTTGATGTCGAGTATCTTAGATACAATAGCATCGCAAGCACGTAGGAAGGAGTACCTTTTCAACGGTGTATCGAACATTAAATTTTGTGACTACTTTTTTGTTGAAAATTTTGATGTCGAGTATCTTAGATACAATAGCATCGCAAGCACGTAGGAAGGAGTACCTTTTCAACGGTGTATCGAACATTAAATTTTGTGACTACTTTTTTGTTGAAAATTTTGATGTCGAGTATCTCAGATACAATAGCATCGCAAGCACGTAGAAAGGAGTACCTTTTCAACGGTGTATCGAACATTAAATTTTGTGACTACATTTTTGTTGAAAATTTTGATGTCGAGTATCTCAGATACAATAGCATCGCAAGCACGTACATCGTACATTAAATTTTGTGACTACTTTTTTGTTGAAAATTTTGATGTCGAGTATCTCAGATACAATAGCATCGCAAGCACGTACATCGTACATTAAATTTTGTCACTACTTTTTTTTTGAAAATTTTGATGTCGAGTATCTCAGATACAATAGCATCGCAAGCACGTAGGAAGGAGTACCTTTTCACCGGTGTATCGAACATTAAATTTTGTGACTACTTTTTTGTTGAAAATTTTGATGTCGAGTATCTTAGATACAATAGCATCGCAAGCACGTAGGAAGGAGTACCTTTTCAACGGTGTTTCGAACATTAAATTTTGTGACCACTTTTTTGTTGAAAATTTTGATGTCGAGTATCTCAGATACAATAGCATCGCAAGCACGTACATCGTACATTAAATTTTGTGACTACTTTTTTGTTGAAAATTTTGATGTCGAGTATCTCAGATACAATAGCATCGCAAGCACGTACATCGTACATTAAATTTTGTGACTACTTTTTTTTTTGAAAATTTTGATGTCGAGTATCTCAGATACAATAGCATCGCAAGCACGTAGGAAGGAGTACCTTTTCACCGGTGTATCGTACATTAAATTTTGTGACTACTTTTTTGTTGAAAATTTTGAAGTCGAGTATCTTAGATACAATAGCATCGCAAGCACGTAGGAAGGAGTACCTTTTCAACGGTGTATCGAACATTAAATTTTGTGACTACTTTTTTGTTGAAAATTTTGATGTCGAGTATCTCAGATACAATAGCATCGCAAGCACGTAGGAAGCAGTACCTTTTCGACGGTGTTTCGAACATTAAATTTTGTGACCACTTTTTTGTTGAAAATTTTGATGTCGAGTATCTCAGATACAATAGCATCGCAAGCACGTAGAAAGGAGTACCTTTTCAACGGTGTATCGAACATTAAATTTTTTGACTACTTTTTTGTTGAAAATTTTGATGTCGAGTATCTCAGATACAATAGCATCGCAAGCACGTACATCGTACATTAAATTTTTTGACTACTTTTTTGTTGAAAATTTTGATGTCGAGTATCTCAGATACAATAGCATCGCAAGCACGTACTTCGTAAATTAAATTTTGTGACTACTTTTTTGTTGAAAATTTTGATGTCGAGTATCTCAGATACAATAGCATCGCAAGCCGTAGGAAGGAGTACCTTTTCAACGGTGTATCGAACATTAAATTTTTTGACTACTTTTTTGTTGAAAATTTTGATGTCGAGTATCTCAGATACAATAGCATCGCAAGCACGTACATCGTACATTAAATTTTGTGACTACTTTTATATTGAAAATTTTGATGTCGAGTATCTCAGATACAATAGCATCGCAAGCACGCACATCGTACATTAAATTTTGTGACTGCTGTTTTGTTGAAAATTTTGATGTCGAGTATCTCAGATACAATAGCATCGCAAGCACGTAGGAAGGAGTACCTTTTCAACGGTGTATCGAACATTAATTTTTTTGACTACTTTTTTGTTAAAAATTTTGATGTCGAGTATCTCAGATACAATAGCATCGCAAGCACGTAGGAAGGAGTACCTTTTCGACGGTGTTTCGAACATTAAATTTTGTGACCACTTTTTTGTTGAAAATTTTGATGTCGAGTATCTCAGATACAATAGCATCGCAAGCACGTAGAAAGGAGTACCTTTTCAACGGTGTATCGAACATTAAATTTTTTGACTACTTTTTTGTTGAAAATTTTGATGTCGAGTATCTCAGATACAATAGCATCGCAAGCACGTACATCGTACATTAAATTTTGTGACTACTTTTTTCTTGAAAATTTTGATGTCGAGTATCTCAGATACAATAGCATCGCAATTGTAATAAATGTACAAATAATTTATGTTATAAATGTACAAACAATTTATGTAATAAATGCACAAATAATTTATGTTATAAATGTACAAATAATTTATGTTATAAATTTACAAATAATTTAATGCTGGTAACCCCATCAATATGCTATTAAGCTAAAATGACATTTGTAAGTTTTAGTACAGGCAGTTATTGTCTGACTACCGAACAAGAAGGACGCCAATAAAAAATTAAACAACCTGAGAAGAATAAGTTTTTAATTTATACAAGCCCAACGCTTACATGGTGTCAGAAGACAATGGCAAATAATAGACTTCCAATTGAACTGGACTGCTCCAACCTTGTTAAGGAATGGCCTATGTGGAAGAGAACATTCCTTATGTTCATGATGGCAAATGGTAAGATGGACGAAGGGGAGCCAACGAAAATAGCTAATTTTCTCTGGTTGATCGGTCCTCGTGCTATGGAAATATATAATACTTTATTTCCCAACGATGGAACACTTCCTGGCATAGTTGGCAACGAGCAAAATCCTGAAGAGGTTGCAGAAGGCGAAGAAGCTCCGCCGAACATCGAAAGAAAATTAAATGATGTTTTACAAGCGTTCGATAATTATTGTGTCCCGTTAAAAAATGTTACCATGGAATCATTCAAATATAACACCATCGTCCAACGGGAAAAACAACCGTTTGCTGAATTCGAAACAGAACTACGCAAACAAATTCAATACTGTGAATTCAAATGTCATTGCGGTGCTTCATATGAAGAACGGATGCTGAGAGACCGCATCATAATTGGCATTGCAGATAAGAAGTTACAACTTAAGCTTCTTGATGGAAGAAATGAATCACTGAAAACTGTGGTGGACACCTGCAAGGTATTTGAAGCTGCCTACACCAACAAAAAACTTTTGGAAACCAATCAACAACAACAAGTTCACCATGTTACAAGTGAACAACCAACATTATCGGACTCTATCAATGCGATTTCTCGTCACTGTTATAACTGTGGACATCAACCATTTTCAACAGCACATTTGCGGGAATGTAAAGCAAACAACATCGTCTGCAGCACATGTGGAAAAAAGGGGCACTTTAGTAAATGGTGCAAAAAGGGAAGCAACAACAAAATGGGAAGCAAAACGGAAAACAAAAAACTGGACAACAAGTTGGATAAAAAAGCTGTAAAAGCCCTTTCTGGAGGGAATTCTTGGATTGAATCAGACTCAGGTATTTTTAATGTAAAGCATATTGATGGGTTGAAAGTAAATTTGAAATATATTTGTAGATTAAGTAAGAATATGTCAATTAATTCAAGATGGACTAAGAAGTACCAAATTAATAATGAAATTGTGGAATTTAAAATCGATACCGGTGCAGATGTGAACTGCGTCCCTCTGAGTTTAATTAAAAAAATTAATATTAAATTGAATAACGAAGAAAAAAAGTTTTGTGTTACCGATTATAATGGGAATGAAATAAAAGTTTTTGGTTCTGTTAAATTAATTTGTGTTGATCCAATTTCTCAAACGGAACAATCTGCTCTATTTTTTGTTGTTGACGATACATGTGAGCCCATACTTGGCTTGAAAACGTCTATTACGTTTAATTTAATAACAAGACTAGATGTGAATACTCTCGTTTGTTTACCAAAGACTGCGGATAAATTCATTACTGAAAATAAAGATCTTTTTGGTGGGTTAGGCGCATTGCCGGGCAACGTAAATATTAAATTAGTGGAAAACGCAAAACCAGTTTTAAATTACAAAAAACGTATTCCTTTAAGTTTAGTAACAAAATTAAAGCAGGAATTAAAAGAAATGATTCGTATAGGAGTCATCTCACCAGTTGATTACGCTACTGAGTGGGTGAATAATCTTCAGGTTGTTGAAAAACCTAATGGAAAGTTGCGTCTATGCCTAGACCCCAAACCATTAAATGCCTGTATTAAGAGGGAACATTTTTTAATTCCAACCATAGATGATTTTATTAGCAAATTAAATGGAAAACGAGTTTTCACGGTACTTGATTTGGCAAGTGGGTTTTGGCATATGAAACTCGACAAAAGTAGTTCTGATCTCACTACATTCATGACTCCGTTTGGTAGATATAAATTCAATAGGGTACCTTTTGGCTTAAACTGTGCTCCTGAAATTTTTCAGCGCAAAATGGTACAAATATTTGGTGACATTCCCGGGGTTGTAGTGTATTTTGATGATATTGGAATTGCTGGGGAAACGGAGTCAGAACACGATAGTATATTAAAAATTGTCATTGAACGTGCGCGTGCGAACAATATAAAGTTTAATTCAGAAAAAATTCAATATAGAAAAAAACAAGTAAAATTTATGGGTCATATTTTAGAAAACGGTAAAATAAAACCTCCAGAAACGTATTGCAATGCAATTTTAAATATGAGAAAACCAGATAACAAACATGATATTATGCGACTGTTAGGACTCTTTAAGTACTTAGGGAAATTCATTCCGAACTTATCGCAAAAAACTGCTTCATTACGTTATTTGACCCATAACAATGTTAAGTTTTGTTGGACATCGGATCATGAAACTGAAATGAAAAATCTTTTAAAAATTATTGCGTCTAATCCGGTTTTGTCAGTTTATGACCCAAATAAGCCTGTGATCGTGCAAACGGATGCATCTAAGGATGGTCTGGGTTGTGTTTTAACACAAGATGGTCATATATGTCGCATATGCTTCACGCACCTTGAGTAAAAGCGAACAAAAGTGGGCTCAAATTGAAAAAGAGCTTTTGGCGGTCGTTTTTTCATGTCAGAGATTTCATTTCTTTTTATACGGTCGAGATTTTACCGTTGAAAGTGATCATAAGCCACTTGAAGTTCTAATTAAACGCAGTATTGATGACGTATCACCGCGATTGCAGCGAATGTTTATGTTTTTATTAAAGTATCCTTTAATGGAATTAATTTATAAACCCGGAAAGCAAATGTTGGTAGCTGACTGCCTTTCACGAGCGCAATTATCGGAGGATTCTGAATTCAGTGATTTATCGGGTGTAATACATATGGTTACAAAATCTGCATGTTTATCAAAGCAAAACTTAGATCTGTATTTATCAGTTTTTGAACAGGATGAACAATATAGTCGTATACGAAAATATGTTACGAATGGCTGGGCAACATTTCACCAACTTGATAATTTCTCTAAAAAATTTCACAAATATAAAGATGAGTTACATTGTGAAAATGGACTCTTATTTAAGGATCATCGATTGGTAATCCCGTCTGAACTACAAGAAAAAATATGTAAGATGGTTCATGAGTCACATTTAGGTATCGAAAAAACACTTTCATCGGCAAGAATGAAGTATTTTTGGCCGGGAATGTCGCAGCAAATAAAAGAAATAGTTTTATCTTGTGATATTTGCGAAAAATTTAAAAGAAACAATCAGAAAGAACCTTTAGTTCAAGAAATATCACCAGAATACCCATTTCATATAGTAGCTATGGATTTGTTCCAATATGCAGGTCATGATTTTGTATCATTAATTGATTCATATTCCAATTTTATCTTTGCGGAACAACTTAAAAATAAGACATCAAAGCATATTATTGAAGTAATTTTGCGTTTATTCAACATAATTGGTTACCCTACAATTTTGAAATGTGATAATAATCCATTTAATTCATATGAATTTGAATTATTCGCAAGGGAATGTAACATAAACTTAAAATTTTCAAGTCCTCGGTATGCTCAAAGTAATGGACTTGCAGAAAAGGGTGTAGCTATCTCTAAGAACATTTTAAAACGATGTATTGAAACCGGAAACGTTGATCAATTCAGATATCGAATTTTGGAGTACAATTCGACTCCTATTGCAAGTAAGCAATATTCACCATCTGAGTTATTCCTTGGTAGAAATGCAAAAACAAAACAACCAATTTCAAACGCACTACTGTGTCGAAACAATGTAAGTGAGCAGATTGTTCAAAATAAAATTGAAACGAAAAAGCAAAAACAAAAACACTACTATGATAGAAACGCAAAAACCTTGCCTGTCTTAAATATTGGTGATCGCGTTGTTTTTAAAAAAAATGAAAAAGGGTGGAACTATGGCACTGTAGTTGGTATCGTAAACAATAGATCCTATATTTTAAAAGACTGTTTTGATAATCACTATAGAAGAAATCGTAGATTTATTGCTAAGACATTTAATAATAACTTTGATACAAGTGATATGTTACTTGAAGAGCATATCAAAAGTCCTGTTACAAATAATTTAGAAAATTTGAAAGACATTAATATTGTGCCACCAGTAAATGGTGTTAAAAAATATCTAAATCAAAATAAAGATATCAATTATAATGTGAATGCGGATGAACCTGAACCAACGGCTGGGCCTATGAATCCAAATGATTCCAATCAGTTGACTAGTCAACCCGTCGGTGATTAAGGGTCAGAAACACCTGTAGATAATAAACCTGAAGATAATATACTTTCGAATAATGAAAATTATAGTACACGCAGTGGTCGAATTATTCGCCCACCCACTCGCTTTGGTTATGATTAGTTTTAGAAAGTTAAAAAAAAAAAAAAAAAAAAAAAAAAAAGCGTGTAATAAATGTACAAATAATTTATGTTATAAATGTACAAACAATTTATGTAATAAATGCACAAATAATTTATGTTATAAATGTACAAATAATTTATGTCATAAATTTACAAATAATTTAATGCTGGTAACCCCATCAATATGCTATTAAGCTAAAATGACATTTGTAAGTTTTAGTACAGGCAGTTATTGTCTGACTACCGAACAAGAAGGACGCCAATAAAAAATTAAACAACCTGAGAAGAATAAGTTTTTAATTTATACAAGCCCAACGCTTACAACGTAAATCGAACATTAAATTTTGTGACCACTTTTTTGTTGAAAATTTTGATGTCGAGTATCTCAGATACAATAGCATCGCAAGCACGTACATCGTACATTAAATTTTGTGACTACTTTTTTGTTGAAAATTTTGATGTCGAGTATCTCAGATACAATAGCATCGCAAGCACGTAGAAAGGAGTACCTTTTCAACGGTGTATCGAACATTAAATTTTGTGACTACTTTTTTGTTGAAAATTTTGATGTCGAGTATCTCAGATACAATAGCATCGCAAGCACGTACATCGTACATTAAATTTTGTGACTACTTTTTTGTTGAAAATTTTGATGTCAAGTATCTCAGATACAATATCATCGCAAGCACGTACATCGTACATTAAATTTTGTGACTACTTTTTTGTTGAAAATTTTGATGTCGAGTATCTCAGTTACAATAGCATCGCAAACACGTAGGAAGGAGTACCTTTTCAACGGTGTATCGAACATTAAATTTTGTGACTACTTTTTTGTTGAAAATTTTTATGTCGAGTATCTTAGATACAATAGCATCGCAAGCACGTAGGAAGGAGCACCTTTTAACGGTGTATCGAACATTAAATTTTGTGACCACTTTTTTGTTGAAAATTTTGATGTCGAGTATCTCAGATACAATAGCATCGCAAGCACGTAGAAAGGAGTACCTTCTCAATGGTGTATCGAACATTAAATTTTGTGACTACTTTTTTGTTGAAAATTTTGATGTCGAGTATCTCAGATACAATAGCATCGAGTTAATTCCACACATCTGGAAAACATAAAAACACCAGAATAGCCATCACACAAGATACAATAGATAAATGCGCATTGTACAAAATGTGTGCATGACATCTGGAATAGATAAAAACCATAAATTACCCCCGCATAGAAGATAAGAAGCCACTTGACCAAAAAGGCGTACGTGACTTCCCAAATGAGTAAAGCAGCATCCAAAGATCAACCGAGGTTTCGTAAAACAGAAGAACATCCACAAGCAGGCAGAACGACTTGTGCCCTCGAGCAGTTTCGAACAAACCTTCGCGTGCCTCTCGGTCTCCGTTAAGTTAGATCTTTAATGTTAAAAACTTAATGTAATATCTATTGTGTAATTAATAAAAATATAATTATTTTTTTTTAAAATAAAATTAACATAATAGTTAACTGGCGCCCGAGCAGGGACAGCAATATAAAAGTGATACACAAAGTGAAATCAAAAGTTGCTGAACCAGAGAAAAAAATTTAAAATAGATTAAATAAAAATCTATCACCGTTGGAATAATTATCATAAAGATAATTCAACAAAAATCGTAGGACGTAAAGCACCTTACGTTGCGGGAACTGCAAAAGCCAAAGCATCAGGAGAAGTAGACACATAGGAAGTCAAAAATCTAAGAAGAATCCAGCAGGAGTTCAAAAAGAAGAAAACTAACAACAATCCAGAACAACAACTACTATATTATATAAAGTAAGAAAACTAACTATTATAATTTTTTTTGTTTTTAAGTGAAAGTGAATATATTATTATTATTATTTAATTAAGAAATAATTCAGTTTAAAGTGTCAGTATGAACGCGCAACAAGTAGCCGATCTAATTACTCAGACAGTAAGTGAGACTACTAGGAGTCTTAAAGCACAGATAGATGAACTAGCATTAAGGGGGTATTCTGGTCTAGAGACATGAATTTTAGTTAATTTTTGAAGTGCTGTAGAAAAAAGCAAGCAACAATTTTACCATACATTTTTTTATACATTATTTATTCACGTTAGAAGCATACAAAAAAAATAAAAAAGTAAAAAAAAAAATCAAAATTCCGTTAGTTATCAGTTCATGGAGTGGTGCGTCTCAAAAATTTGGTGCGTGACCATACCCACGATTTTAACTCTCCTAGAAATCTGAAATCAAAAACTAAAAAAGATTATTAATCTACAATAATGTCGCAATGTCTGGAACTACGGAAAAGTTAAAAACATTTCTTTTTACAAAATGGCGGCTGTCTAAAGAAAAATATAAAAAATTTACCATTTTTTTGAACATTCTTCGATTTGTTAAAAATATTAAAAATGAAAATTTGGGGATGGCCGTAGTTCCGGACGTAGACAAGTCCCTAAAGAAGAATCTCTTAAAATTTCAAGTAAATCGGTTCGGCAGAACCTGAGAAATCGTGGGTATCAGATTCAAAAAGACAGTTCTGAGAAAAACGCGTTTAAAGTACCCCATTATGTCTTTTGTTCTATTAGTTGCAGCCCAACCGATTTGGATGGCTGCTCAGCAAAATACTTATTTCTCCGAAAATAATTTGAATTTGGGAAAATCCTCTCGTAGACATATTCTAAAATAGTTATACTATGAAAATATGAAAAGAAAAAAAAATCGATTTTTTTAATTTCTAGACCAGAATACCCCCTTAAGTTTAGCTAATTTAACTTCAGGTGATTCAATAATACCATACACCGACATAGGAATAGACCCTTTAATAACAGGAGGAGAACCTTTAGATGTAGTGAAATGTCTTCCCACTTTTGACGGTAGTAATTATGTTATTTGGAGAACTGCAGTCCAAAACTGTATGAAAATATATGAGCCAGTTAAAGGGGGGAGTAGGTACTACGCAGTCACAAACATAATAAGGAATAAAGTGATAGGAGCAGCAAACGACATTTTAACTTCACACGGAACGCCATTAAATGTTGATGCGATTATAGGTAGATTAGATATAACGTACGAAGACAAAAGGCCCATTCACATGCTACAAAGTGAACTTTCTAATTTAAGACAGGGAAAACAGTCCTTACAAGAATTTTACGATCACGTTAGCAAAACACTCACATTAATTACGAACAAAACAATAATGACCTACGGGCCACACAAAGCTGAAACAAGCTGTCTTATAAACGTAGCCAGGGATAACGCATTAAGAACATTCATACTTGGTTTAAATCAACCAATATCTCAAATAGTGTTCTCTTTAAATCCACTTGATCTTCCTAATGCACTAGCCAGGGCCCAAGAGATAGAGTCAAATATGTACCAATATAAAGATAATCAGCATTCCGCACATAGAATAACCTCCCTACCACCAAGGTTCAACTATACTAGCCAACCCAGACAGGTAGTACCAGCTATTAATATTTCGGGTAATAACAACATTCATAGACAAAATTTTACCCAAAATAGTCATCAAAGAATGGATATTCCAAGTAGTGGACAATTTAGAAGGCCAACTCAGCATAACGCACTGAGTCATTCCCAAAATCAAAATCGAAACACGTTTAATCATCCTCCCAGGAATTTTAATACCCAGAATCAATACAACCCCTTTAAACGAGAAAGGGCACCAAGTGATCAAATTCCTACCAAAGCTCCTAGGCTACATCATTTAAATGAAAACGACGATTTTTTAGAGTAAGGCACGACCTGCCTTGTATCCAGCGAACACACACAAAGTCAGGTCGTTTATTCAATATTCTTATTGACACAGGGGCAACACATAATTATGTTAAACCAAACAATGAGATATCAACAAAACAATTAGAAGTTAGGTCTAGAGTTAATAGTGTCCATGGCACAACAATTATCGATAAATATCAAGATTTAAATATTTTAGGTGTTAAGGAAAGATTTTACGTTCTACCGGAGTTAACCGAGTACGACGCGATCATAGGAATGAAATTATTAAAGAAGGTTAATGGAATAATTAATATTGGACAGAACACGTTAGAATTCGCGACAGGCATAGTACCTCTGAAATTCGACGATAAATTTCTGAACCACATCAATATAGAAAGTAGTGAGAATAAATATGTAGTTAAGTTAAGAGAAACTCTTAGACAATATCAAGGAATATTTACCCCTCCACCCAATTATCTACCATTCAACACCCAAGTTGAATGTGACATACCCACGTCACATGATGACGCTATATGGAGCAAACAATATCCATATCCGCAAAGCGCAAACACATTCATTAATTCTGAAATTAAAACACTACTGGAGAACGGTATAATTCGTCCTAGTAGGAGTCCATATAATAATCCAATATGGGTGGTGGACAAGAAAGGAATTAATCCAGACGGATCAAAAAGATTCCGCTTAGTTATAGATTTTAAAAAACTGAACTCTGCAACAAAAACAATTAAATATCCTATGGCAGAAACATCCATTATACTGAGTAACCTTGGCAGAGGAAAATACTTTACAACAATTGATCTTCAGAGTGGATTTCATCAAATAAAGATGAAAGAGGAAGACTTTAAAAAGACCGCATTTTCTGTAAATAATGGAAAATATGAATACCTCCGAATGCCATTTGGGCTCAAAAACGCCCCTGCTATTTTTCAAGCAGCAATGGATGACATACTAAGACCATATGTTGGCAAATTCTGCCATGTCTATATTGATGATGTGATAATATTCTCAGAATCAGCTGAAGAACATTTAACACACATCGAGACAATCATCAAAGCGCTAAGTGCGGCACATATGACCATAAGTAATGAAAAATCCATTTATTTTAAGAAAGAGGTTAAATTTTTAGGCTATATTATCAGCCATAATTGTATTAAAACTGACCCAGACAAGGTCAAAACAATCAACGAATATCCTGAACCGACTACAATTCGACAACTTAGAAGCTTCTTGGGTATGTCAGGTTACTACAGGAAATTCATACAGAATTATGCACATATCGCTAAACCGCTCACACCGTTCCTAAGAGGCATAGAAAATAATAAACGTAAGACTATAAACATAGAATTTACATCGGAAGCAAAGAAGGCATTTGAACAAATTAAAAAGAAACTATTAGAACAAGTCTTGTTAAACCAACCAGACTTTAGCAAAGGATTCGAACTCACTACAGACGCAAGTAACTCAGCCATAGGCGCAGTACTAAGTCAAGAGGGGAAACCAATAACGTTCATAAGCAGAACATTAAGCGAAACGGAACAAGGTTACGCCACCAACGAAAAAGAGCTTTTGGCCATAGTTTGGGCATTGAGCGACCTTAGGAATTACCTGTACGGGCATGCTGGAATTAAGATCTATACAGATCACCAGCCCCTTACATTTTCGATAAGTAATAAGAATCCCAACGCGAAACTAAAACGATGGAGAGCCTTTATAGAAGAATTCTCTCCTGAAATAATCTATAAACCGGGGAAGGAAAATGTAGTTGCCGACGCCCTAAGTCGTCAGAACTTAAATCATTTACCGAACTCAGACATAGGTACCTGTCATAGTGCAGAATCCAGTCAAACCATAGATATCCCAAGAGTAAACAAGAAATTAAATCAATTTAAGAATCAAATTCATTTTCTGGAATCCAATATAAATAATATTAAGTCAACACAATTACACGGTAAGTTTTGGAGGCACCAAGTAGAATTCAAAGACTCGAATATAGTCAAAGATATGAAGGAAATAATCCACTCAAATGTGAATGCTATTTATTGTTCAGAGGAAACATTATTTAAGATTAAAAAAGATTTACTAAGAGAATTTCCTAATAGCAAATTTATACATACTAGTCTATTAGTTAAAGATATGGAGGATAAGGAAGAACAGATTAAGATCATAAAAGAAACACATAGTAGAGCCCATAGGGAAGCATTTGAAAACTACAAACATATAACTAGAGAGTATTTTTGGCCATTAATATTACCACAAGTTCAAGAATATATTAAATTATGCGAAAATGGCAAACTAAACAAATATGACCGTCATCCCAAGAAACAAGAGATCGGCGAGACACCAATTCCACGGCGAGGGGGAGAACGCATCCACGCTGACATCTACTATACACACAATAAAATGTTTCTTACAGCGGTAGATAGTTTTTCAAAGTATTTAATTGCACTCGAGGTAGAAAACAAAATTCATGCAAAGGAAACACTAATAAACATCCTGCCTATTTTTGGTGCAGTTGAGACTGTTGTCACAGATAACGAAAAAACTTTTTGCTCTGAAGCAACCAAATTAGATCTCACGCGATTAGGCATAAAACTATACAACACACCTGTCAACCATAGTACTACAAACGGTATGATAGAGAAAGTACACAGTACACTTAAAGAACTGATAAGACTGGATACTTACGATAACCCACACCAAACAATAGAGCAGCTTATGCCACACGCAATCAAACAATATAACGAAACAATACATTCAATAACGAATGAAAAACCAAATGAAATTTTTCACAACTATGAGAAATACTCCTATATACCTGACCTTATTAAGAAAAAACAAGGTATGACACTCCACGTTAGAAACAAAGACAGACACAACAAGGTGTACAAGAAAAACGACATAGTATTCGAAAAATCCGACAGAAGACAGACAAAAGGGAAACCTATATACGTTAAGAGAAAGGTTAAACAAAATAATAAAAACACAGTAATCGACTCTAAAAATAAGGTTATACACAAGGATAACTTAAGAAGCTAATTTTTCTTTTGTTTCCAGATGATTATATTAACGATACTAACAGCAATACTTTGGACAGTTACTATAGACGCAGAAGTTCATATAACAAATTACTCGTCAGAGGACTACATTCTGATAGAAGACGGAAACGTGGCAATTTATAACAGCACGGGTGAAATATTTCATACCACCAACATAAGTTATTATAGGGAGGTTCTTAATACTATAGATACCAAGCACAGTACCAAAAAGCTAAAATTTAAATATAATTATGCACTCAAGTTAGTCAACCAACTCTCCATATCCCTTAGTAAGAGAGCAATTAATGAAATAGGGAAGGTTTGGAAGTGGATATCTGGGTCACCAGACCACGATGATCAGGTCAATATAGAAACAAAGTTGATAGAATTAATTAATTCAAATAATAAACAGTATGAAGTTAACTCGCAGATATTTAGGGCCATTAAAGAACTTTCCAACTTTAAACATAAAGATAAAGAAGAACGTAGCTACTTGTTGATCGAGCATATAATCATTGAACTCATGGAAGTAATAAATACCATAAATTTAAGTAAGAATAAAATTTTGAACACTATTATCTTTAACGAAAATGAAATAAGAGAAGTTATTCAGATTGAACCTAAAGAAATCATGGTAATAGATGTATTAGACGCTTCAGAGTTCCATGTGTTAGAAAATAAGGAAATAATTGTAATTTATATTAAGTATCCTATCATTAAAGGAATAGGTAAACATTTTAAAACATTTAGTGTGCAAAAATCAGAAGGGAAACTAATTATACCGAGTGAAATAACACTCTTTGAAAACATTTATAGTACCGATCATTGTACACAAGAATTAAATATTAAAATCTGCAAACAAAATCTTAAACCTATTTGTCTAACAGAAATTTTAAACAAAGGTACATCAAAATGTAAAATAATTTTAGAAAAGAATGAAAAAATAAGTAATATAAACCATAATCACATTGTAACTACAGGAGAAGTAATTATAAACGATAATGTATATCACGGTACACAATTGGTACAGTTTTCCGACGCTGTAATTATTAATGGTAAAGAATTTAATAATTTTGAAGTAAACTTAAATAGACATATTAAGATAAATAAGGAGTCAGAAATAAGAGTTATTGAATATCTAGAATCAAGTAATGAATTATTGAAATTTACAAATACCGATTATTTACAACCATACGTCAAAAATGTAAAAGATCACCCAATAATATGGGGACTTACAATAAATATAATAATTGTACTTGTATCCTTTTCTATATATAAATTAATCATCTTCAAAATCAACAACAGCAAGAATAATCAGGTCGACATAGAAATATCCTTGGCGGAAACAAAAGAAAACGTCCGAAAGAATTTAGAGGAGCTCAAACTTGAACGTTCGGGACAAACGTCTACTGGCGGAGGGAGAAGTTAATTCCACACATCTGGAAAACATAAAAACACCAGAATAGCCATCACACAAGATACAATAGATAAATGCGCATTGTACAAAATGTGTGCATGACATCTGGAATCGATAAAACCATAAATTACCCCCGCATAGAAGATAAGAAGCCACTTGACCAAAAAGGCGTACGTGACTTCCCAAATGAGTAAAGCAGCATCCAAAGATCAACCGAGGTTTCGTAAAACAGAAGATCATCCACAAGCAGGCAGAACGACTTGTGCCCTCGAGCAGTTTCGAACAAACCTTCGCGTGCCTCTCGGTCTCCGTTAAGTTAGATCTTTAATGTTAAAAACTTAATGTAATATCTATTGTGTAATTAATAAAAATATAATTATTTTTTAAAAATAAAATTAACATAATAGTTAACTCATCGCAAGCACGTACATCGTACATTAAATTTTGTGACTAGTTTTTTGTTGAAAATTTTGATGTCGAGCATCTCAGATACAATAGCATCGCAAGCACGTAGAAAGGAGTACCTTTTCAACGGTGTTTCGAACATTAAATTTTGTGACCACTTTTTTGTTGAAAATTTTGATGTCGAGTATCTCAGATACAATAGCATCGCAAGCACGTAGAAAGGACTACCTTTTCAACGGTGTATCGAACATTAAATTTTGTGACTACTTTTTTGTTGAAAATTTTGATGTCGAGTATCTCAGATACAATAGCATCGCAAGCACGTACATCGTACATTAAATTTTGTGACTACTTTTTTGTTGAAAATTTTGATGTCGAGTATCTCAGATACAATAGCAACGCAAGCACGTACATCGTACATTAAATTTTGTGACTACTTCTTTTTTGGAAATTTTGATGTCGAGTATCTCAGATACAATAGCATTGCAAGCACGTAGGAAGGAGTACCTTTTCAACGGTGTATCGAACATTAAATTTTGTGACTACTTTTTTGTTGAATATTTTGATGTCGAGTATCTTAGATACAATAGCATCGCAAGCACGTAGGAAGGAGTACCTTTTCAACGGTGTATCGAACATTAAATTTTGTGACTACTTTTTTGTTGAAAATTTTGATGTCGAGTATCTCAGATACAATAGCTTCGCAAGCACGTAGAAAGGAGTACCTTTTCAACGGTGTATCGAACATTAAATTTTTTGACTACTTTTTTGTTGAAAATTTTGATGACGAGTATCTCAGATACAATAGCATCGCAAGCACGTACATCGTACATCGTACATTAAATTTTGTGATTACTTTTTTGTTGAAAATTTTGATGTCGAGTATCTCAGATACAATAGCATCGCAAGCACGTAAATCGAACATTAAATTTTGTGACTACTTTTTTGTTGAAAATTTTGATGTCGAGTATCTCAGATACAATAGCATCGCAAGCACGTACATCGTACATTAAATTTTGTGACTACTTTTTTGTTGAAAATTTTGATGTCGAGTATCTCAGATACAATAGCATCGCAAGCACGTAGAAAGGAGTACCTTTTCAACGGTGTATCGAACATTAAATTTTGTGACTACTTTTTTGTTGAAAATTTTGATGTCGAGTATCTCAGATACAATAGCATCGCAAGCACGTACATCGTACATTAAATTTTGTGACTACTTTTTTGTTGAAAATTTTGATGTCGAGTATCTCAGATACAATAGCATCGCAAGCACGTACATCGTACATTAAATTTTGTGACTACTTTTTTGTTGAAAATTTTGATGTCGAGTATCTCAGTTACAATAGCATCGCAAGCACGTAGGAAGGAGTACCTTTTCAACGGTGTATCGAACATTAAATTTTTTGACTACTTTTTTGTTGAAAATTTTTATGTCGAGTATCTTAGATACAATAGCATCGCAAGCACGTAGGGAGGAGTACCTTTTCAACGGTGTATCGAACATTAAATTTTGTGACTACTTTTTTGTTGAAAATTTTGATGTCGAGTATCTCAGATACAATAGCATCGCAAGCACGTACATCGTACATTAAATTTTGTGACTACTTTTTTGTTGAAAATTTTGATGTCGAGTATCTCAGTTACAATAGCATCGCAAGCACGTAGGAAGGAGTACCTTTTCAACGGTGTATCTAACATTAAATTTTTTGAGTACTTTTTTGTTGAAAATTTTTATGTCGAGTATCTTAGATACAATAGCATCGCAAGCACGTAGGAAGGAGTACCTTTTCAACGGTGTATCGAACATTAAATTTTGTGACTACTTTTTTGTTGAAAATTTTGATGTCGAGTATCTCAGATACAATAGCATCGCAAGCACGTAGGAAGAAGTACTTTTTCAACGGTGTTTCGAACATTAAATTTTGTGACCACTTTTTTGTTGAAAATTTTGATGTCGAGTATCTCAGATACAATAGCATCGCAAGCACGTAGGAAGGAGTACCTTTTCAACGGTGTATCGAACATTAAATTTTGTGACTACTTTTTTGTTGAAAATTTTGATGTCGAGTATCTCAGATACAATAGCATCGCAAGCACGTACATCGTACATTAAATTTTGTGACTACTTTTTTGTTGAAAATTTTGATGTCGAGTATCTCAGATACAATAGCATCGCAAGCACGTACATCGTACATTAAATTTTGTGACTACTTTTTTTTTTGAAAATTTTTATGTCGAGTAGCTTAGATACAATAGCATCGCAAGCACGTAGGAAGGAGTACCTTTTCAACGGTGTATCGAACATTAAATTTTGTGACTACTTTTTTGTTGAAAATTTTTATGTCGAGTATCTTAGATACAATAGCATCGCAAGCACGTAGGAAGGAGTACCTTTTCAACGGTGTATCGAACATTAAATTTTGTGACCACTTTTTTGTTGGAAAGTTTGATGTCGAGTATCTCAGATACAAAAGCATCGCAAGCACGTAGAAAGGAGTACCTTTTCAACGGTGTATCGAACATTAAATTTTGTGACTACTTTTTTGTTGAAGATTTTGATGTCGAGTATCTCAGATACAATAGCATCGCAAGCACGTACATCGTATATTAAATTTTGTGACTACTTTTTTGTTGAAAATTTTGATGTCGAGTATCTCAGATACAATAGCATCGCAAGCACGTACATCGTACATTAAATTTTGTGACTACTTTTTTTTTGAAAATTTTGATGTCGAGTATCTCAGATACAATAGCATCGCAAGCACGTAGGAAGGAGTACCTTTTCAACGGTGTATCGAACATTAAATTTTGTGACTACTTTTTTGTTGAAAATTTTGATGTCGAGTATCTCAGATACAATAGCATCGAAAGCACGTACATCGTACATTAAATTTTGTGACTACTTTTTTGTTGAAAATTTTGATGTGGAGTATCTCAGATACAATAGCATCGCAAGCACGTACATCGTACATTAAATTTTGTGACTACTTTTTTGTTGAAAATTTTGATGTCGAGTATCTCAGATACAATAGCATCGCAAGCACGTACATCGTACATTAAATTTTTTGTTGAACATTTTGATGTCGAGTATCTCAGATACTATAGCATCGCAAATACGTACATCGTACATTAAATTTTGTGACTACTTTTTTGTTGAAAATTTTGATGTCGAGTATCTCAGATACAATAGCAACGCAAGCACGTACATCGTACATTAAATTTTGTGACTACTTTTTTGTTGAAAATTTTGATGTCGAGTATCTCAGATACAATAGCATCGCAAGCACGTACATCGTACATTAAATTTTGTGACTACTTTTTTGTTGAAAATTTTGATGTCGAGTATCTCAGATACAATAGCATCGCAAGCACGTACATCGTACATTAAATTTTGTGACTACTTTTTTGTTGAAAATTTTGATGTCGAGTATCTCAGTTACAATAGCATCGCAAGCACGTACGAAGGAGTACCTTTTCAACGGTGTATCGAACATTAAATTTTTTGACCACTTTTTTGTTGAAAATTTTTATGTCGAGTATCTTAGATACAATAGCATCGCAAGCACGTAGGAAGGAGTACCTTTTCAACGGTGTATCGAACATTAAATTTTGTGACTACTTTTTTGTTGAAAATTTTGATGTCGAGTATCTCAGATACAATAGCATCGCAAGCACGTACATCGTACATTAAATTTTGTGACTACTTTTTTGTTGAAAATTTTGATGTCGAGTATCTCAGTTACAATAGCATCGCAAGCACGTAGGAAGGAGTACCTTTTCAACGGTGTATCTAACATTAAATTTTTTGAGTACTTTTTTGTTGAACATTTTTATGTCGAGTATCTTAGATACAATAGCATCGCAAGCACATAGGAAGGAGTACCTTTTCAACGGTGTATCGAACATTAAATTTTGTGACTACTTTTTTGTTGAAAATTTTGATGTCGAGTATCTCAGATACAATAGCATCGCAAGCACGTAGGAAGAAGTACTTTTTCAACGGTGTTTCGAACATTAAATTTTGTGACCACTTTTTTGTTGAAAATTTTGATGTCGAGTATCTCAGATACAATAGCATCGCAAGCACGTAGGAAGGAGTACCTTTTCAACGGTGTATCGAACATTAAATTTTGTGACTACTTTTTTGTTGAAAATTTTGATGTCGAGTATCTCAGATACAATAGCATCGCAAGCACGTACATCGTACATTAAATTTTGTGACTACTTTTTTTTTTGAAAATTTTTATGTCGAGTATCTTAGATACAATAGCATCGCAAGCACGTAGGAAGGAGTACCTTTTCAACGGTATATCGAACATTAAATTTTGTGACTACTTTTTTGTTGAAAATTTTGATGTCGAGTATCTCAGATACAATAGCATCGCAAGCACGTACATCGTACATTAAATTTTGTGACTACTTTTTTGTTGAAAATTTTGATGTCGAGTATCTCAGATACAATAGCATCGCAAGCACGTACATCGTACATTAAATTTTGTGACTACTCTTTTGTTGAAAATTTTGATGTCGAGTATCTCAGATACAATAGCATCGCAAGCACGTACATCGTACATTAAATTTTGTGACTACTTTTTTTTTTGAAAATTTTGATGTCGAGTATCTCAGATACAATAGCATCGCAAGCACGTAGGAGGGAGTACCTTTTCACCGGTGTATCGAATATTAAATTTTGTGACTACTTTTTTGTTGAAAATTTTGATGTCGAGTATCTTAGATACAATAGCATCGCAAGCACGTAGGAAGGAGTACCTTTTCAACGGTGTATCGAACATTAAATTTTGTGACTACTTTTTTGTTGAAAATTTTGATGTCGAGTATCTCAGATACAATAGCATCGCAAG
The DNA here is from genome assembly GCF_945859685.1 of Eupeodes corollae. Taxonomy (NCBI): domain Eukaryota; kingdom Metazoa; phylum Arthropoda; class Insecta; order Diptera; family Syrphidae; genus Eupeodes; species Eupeodes corollae. Next base: position 132,664 of record NW_026605130.1, read on the forward strand.
CACGTAGGAAGGAGTACCTTTTCAACGGTGTATCGAACATTAAATTTTTTGACTACTTTTTTGTTGAAAATTTTGATGTCGAGTATCTCAGATACAATAGCATCGCAAGCACGTACATCGTACATAAAATTTTGTGACTACTTTTTTGTTGAAAATTTTGATGTCGAGTATCTCAGATACAATAGCATCGCAAGCACGTAAATCGAACATTAAATTTTGTGACTACTTTTTTGTTGAAAATTTTGATGTCGAGTATCTCAGATACAATAGCATCGCAAGCACGTACATCGTACATTAAACTTTTTGACTACTTTTTTGTTGAAAATTTTGATGTCGAGTATCTCAGATACAATAGCATCGCAAGCACCTACATCGTACATTAAATTTTGTGACTACTTTTTTGTTGAAAATTTTGATGTCGAGTATCTCAGATACAATAGCATCGCAAGCACGTAGAAAGGAGTACCTTTTCAACGGTGTATCGAACATTAAATTTTGTGACCACTTTTTTGTTGAAAATTTTGATGTCGAGTATCTCAGATACAATAGCATCGCAAGCACGTAGAAAGGAGTACCTTTTCAACGGTGTATCGAACATTAAATTTTGTGACTACTTTTTTGTTGAAAATTTTGATGTCGAGTATCTCAGATACAATAGCATCGCAAGCACGTACATCGTACATTAAATTTTGTGACTACTTTTTTGTTGAAAATTTTGATGTCGAGCATCTCAGATACAATAGCAACGCAAGCACGTACATCGTACATTAAATTTTGTGACTACTTCTTTTTTGGAAATTTTGATGTCGAGTATCTCAGATACAATAGCATTGCAAGCACGTAGGAAGGAGTACCTTTTCAACGGTGTATCGAACATTAAATTTTGTGACTACTTTTTTGTTGAATATTTTGATGTCGAGTATCTTAGATACAATAGCATCGCAAGCACGTAGGAAGGAGTACCTTTTCAACGGTGTATCGAACATTAAATTTTGTGACTACTTTTTTGTTGAAAATTTTGATGTCGAGTATCTCAGATACAATAGCTTCGCAAGCACGTAGAAAGGAGTACCTTTTCAACGGTGTATCGAACATTAAATTTTTTGACTACTTTTTTGTTGAAAATTTTGATGACGAGTATCTCAGATACAATAGCATCGCAAGCACGTACATCGTACATCGTACATTAAATTTTGTGATTACTTTTTTGTTGAAAATTTTGATGTCGAGTATCTCAGATACAATAGCATCGCAAGCACGTAAATCGAACATTAAATTTTGTGACTACTTTTTTGTTGAAAATTTTGATGTCGAGTATCTCAGATACAATAGCATCGCAAGCACGTACATCGTACATTAAATTTTGTGACTACTTTTTTGTTGAAAATTTTGATGTCGAGTATCTCAGATACAATAGCATCGCAAGCACGTAGAAAGGAGTACCTTTTCAACGGTGTATCGAACATTAAATTTTGTGACTACTTTTTTGTTGAAAATTTTGATGTCGAGTATCTCAGATACAATAGCATCGCAAGCACGTACATCGTACATTAAATTTTGTGACTACTTTTTTGTTGAAAATTTTGATGTCGAGTATCTCAGATACAATAGCATCGCAAGCACGTACATCGTACATTAAATTTTGTGACTACTTTTTTGTTGAAAATTTTGATGTCGAGTATCTCAGATACAATAGCATCGCAAGCACGTACATCGTACATTAAATTTTGTGACTACTTTTTTGTTGAAAATTTTGATGTCGAGTATCTCAGTTACAATAGCATCGCAAGCACGTAGGAAGGAGTACCTTTTCAACGGTGTATCGAACATTAAATTTTTTGACTACTTTTTTGTTGAAAATTTTTATGTCGAGTATCTTAGATACAATAGCATCGCAAGCACGTAGGGAGGAGTACCTTTTCAACGGTGTATCGAACATTAAATTTTGTGACTACTTTTTTGTTGAAAATTTTGATGTCGAGTATCTCAGATACAATAGCATCGCAAGCACGTACATCGTACATTAAATTTTGTGACTACTTTTTTGTTGAAAATTTTGATGTCGAGTATCTCAGTTACAATAGCATCGCAAGCACGTAGGAAGGAGTACCTTTTCAACGGTGTATCTAACATTAAATTTTTTGAGTACTTTTTTGTTGAAAATTTTTATGTCGAGTATCTTAGATACAATAGCATCGCAAGCACGTAGGAAGGAGTACCTTTTCAACGGTGTATCGAACATTAAATTTTGTGACTACTTTTTTGTTGAAAATTTTGATGTCGAGTATCTCAGATACAATAGCATCGCAAGCACGTAGGAAGAAGTACTTTTTCAACGGTGTTTCGAACATTAAATTTTGTGACCACTTTTTTGTTGAAAATTTTGATGTCGAGTATCTCAGATACAATAGCATCGCAAGCACGTAGGAAGGAGTACCTTTTCAACGGTGTATCGAACATTAAATTTTGTGACTACTTTTTTGTTGAAAATTTTGATGTCGAGTATCTCAGATACAATAGCATCGCAAGCACGTACATCGTACATTAAATTTTGTGACTACTTTTTTTTTTGAAAATTTTTATGTCGAGTATCTTAGATACAATAGCATCGCAAGCACGTAGGAAGGAGTACCTTTTCAACGGTGTATCGAACATTAAATTTTGTGACTACTTTTTTGTTGAAAATTTTTATGTCGAGTATCTTAGATACAATAGCATCGCAAGCACGTAGGAAGGAGTACCTTTTCAACGGTGTATCGAACATTAAATTTTGTGACCACTTTTTTGTTGGAAAGTTTGATGTCGAGTATCTCAGATACAAAAGCATCGCAAGCACGTAGAAAGGAGTACCTTTTCAACGGTGTATCGAACATTAAATTTTGTGACTACTTTTTTGTTGAAGATTTTGATGTCGAGTATCTCAGATACAATAGCATCGCAAGCACGTACATCGTATATTAAATTTTGTGACTACTTTTTTGTTGAAAATTTTGATGTCGAGTATCTCAGATACAATAGCATCGCAAGCACGTACATCGTACATTAAATTTTGTGACTACTTTTTTTTTGAAAATTTTGATGTCGAGTATCTCAGATACAATAGCATCGCAAGCACGTAGGAAGGAGTACCTTTTCAACGGTGTATCGAACATTAAATTTTGTGACTACTTTTTTGTTGAAAATTTTGATGTCGAGTATCTCAGATACAATAGCATCGAAAGCACGTACATCGTACATTAAATTTTGTGACTACTTTTTTGTTGAAAATTTTGATGTGGAGTATCTCAGATACAATAGCATCGCAAGCACGTACATCGTACATTAAATTTTGTGACTACTTTTTTGTTGAAAATTTTGATGTCGAGTATCTCAGATACAATAGCATCGCAAGCACGTACATCGTACATTAAATTTTTTGTTGAACATTTTGATGTCGAGTATCTCAGATACTATAGCATCGCAAGTACGTACATCGTACATTAAATTTTGTGACTACTTTTTTGTTGAAAATTTTGATGTCGAGTATCTCAGATACAATAGCAACGCAAGCACGTACATCGTACATTAAATTTTGTGACTACTTTTTTGTTGAAAATTTTGATGTCGAGTATCTCAGATACAATAGCATCGCAAGCACGTACATCGTACATTAAATTTTGTGACTACTTTTTTGTTGAAAATTTTGATGTCGAGTATCTCAGATACAATAGCATCGCAAGCACGTACATCGTACATTAAATTTTGTGACTACTTTTTTGTTGAAAATTTTGATGTCGAGTATCTCAGTTACAATAGCATCGCAAGCACGTACGAAGGAGTACCTTTTCAACGGTGTATCGAACATTAAATTTTTTGACCACTTTTTTGTTGAAAATTTTTATGTCGAGTATCTTAGATACAATAGCATCGCAAGCACGTAGGAAGGAGTACCTTTTCAACGGTGTATCGAACATTAAATTTTGTGACTACTTTTTTGTTGAAAATTTTGATGTCGAGTATCTCAGATACAATAGCATCGCAAGCACGTACATCGTACATTAAATTTTGTGACTACTTTTTTGTTGAAAATTTTGATGTCGAGTATCTCAGTTACAATAGCATCGCAAGCACGTAGGAAGGAGTACCTTTTCAACGGTGTATCTAACATTAAATTTTTTGAGTACTTTTTTGTTGAACATTTTTATGTCGAGTATCTTAGATACAATAGCATCGCAAGCACATAGGAAGGAGTACCTTTTCAACGGTGTATCGAACATTAAATTTTGTGACTACTTTTTTGTTGAAAATTTTGATGTCGAGTATCTCAGATACAATAGCATCGCAAGCACGTAGGAAGAAGTACTTTTTCAACGGTGTTTCGAACATTAAATTTTGTGACCACTTTTTTGTTGAAAATTTTGATGTCGAGTATCTCAGATACAATAGCATCGCAAGCACGTAGGAAGGAGTACCTTTTCAACGGTGTATCGAACATTAAATTTTGTGACTACTTTTTTGTTGAAAATTTTGATGTCGAGTATCTCAGATACAATAGCATCGCAAGCACGTACATCGTACATTAAATTTTGTGACTACTTTTTTGTTGAAAATTTTGATGTCGAGTATCTCAGATACAATAGCATCGCAAGCACGTACATCGTACATTAAATTTTGTGACTACTTTTTTTTTTGAAAATTTTTATGTCGAGTATCTTAGATACAATAGCATCGCAAGCACGTAGGAAGGAGTACCTTTTCAACGGTATATCGAACATTAAATTTTGTGACTACTTTTTTGTTGAAAATTTTGATGTCGAGTATCTCAGATACAATAGCATCGCAAGCACGTACATCGTACATTAAATTTTGTGACTTCTTTTTTGTTGAAAATTTTGATGTCGAGTATCTCAGATACAATAGCATCGCAAGCACGTACATCGTACATTAAATTTTGTGACTACTCTTTTGTTGAAAATTTTGATGTCGAGTATCTCAGATACAATAGCATCGCAAGCACGTACATCGTACATTAAATTTTGTGACTACTTTTTTTTTTGAAAATTTTGATGTCGAGTATCTCAGATACAATAGCATCGCAAGCACGTAGGAGGGAGTTCCTTTTCACCGGTGTATCGAATATTAAATTTTGTGACTACTTTTTTGTTGAAAATTTTGATGTCGAGTATCTCAGATACAATAGCATCGCAAGCACGTAGGAAGGAGTACCTTTTCAACGGTGTATCGAACATTAAATTTTTTGACTACTTTTTTGTTGAAAATTTTGATGTCGAGTATCTCAGATACAATAGCATCGCAAGCACGTACATCGTACATTAAATTTTGTGACTACTTTTTTGTTGAAAATTTTGATGTCGAGTATCTCAGATACAATAGCATCGCAAGCACGTAAATCGAACATTAAATTTTGTGACTACTTTTTTGTTGAAAATTTTGATGTCGAGTATCTCAGATACAATAGCATCGCAAGCACGTACATCGTACATTAAACTTTTTGACTACTTTTTTGTTGAAAATTTTGATGTCGAGTATCTCAGATACAATAGCATCGCAAGCACCTACATCGTACATTAAATTTTGTGACTACTTTTTTGTTGAAAATTTTGATGTCGAGTATCTCAGATACAATAGCATCGCAAGCACGTAGAAAGGAGTACCTTTTCAACGGTGTATCGAACATTAAATTTTGTGACCACTTTTTTGTTGAAAATTTTGATGTCGAGTATCTCAGATACAATAGCATCGCAAGCACGTAGAAAGGAGTACCTTTTCAACGGTGTATCGAACATTAAATTTTGTGACTACTTTTTTGTTGAAAATTTTGATGTCGAGTATCTCAGATACAATAGCATCGCAAGCACGTACATCGTACATTAAATTTTGTGACTACTTTTTTGTTGAAAATTTTGATGTCGAGTATCTCAGATACAATAGCATCGCAAGCACGTAGGAAGGAGTACCTTTTCACCGGTGTATCGAACATTAAATTTTGTGACTACTTTTTTGTTGAAAATTTTGATGTCGAGTATCTCAGATACAATAGCATCGCAAGCACGTAGGAAGGAGTACCTTTTCAACGGTGTATCGAACATTAAATTTTGTGACTACTTTTTTGTTGAAAATTTTGATGTCGAGTATCTCAGATACAATAGCATCGCAAGCACGTACATCGTACATTAAATTTTGTGACTGCTTTTTTGTTGAAAATTTTGATGTCGAGTATCTCAGATACAATAGCATCGCAAGCACGTACATCGTACATTAAATTTTGTGACTACTTTTTTTTTGAAAATTTTGATGTCGAGTATCTCAGATACAATAGCATCGCAAGCACGTAGGAAGGAGTACCTTTTCACCGGTGTATCGAATATTAAATTTTGTGACTACTTTTTTGTTGAAAATTTTGATGTCGAGTATCTTAGATACAATAGCATCGCAAGCACGTAGGAAGGAGTACCTTTTCAACGGTGTATCGAATATTAAATTTTGTGACTACTTTTTTGTTCAAAATTTTGATGTCGAGTATCTCAGATACAATAGCATCGCAAGCACGTAGAAAGGAGTACCTTTTCAACGGTGTATCGAACATTAAATTTTTTGACTACTTTTTTGTTGAAAATTTTGATGTCGAGTATCTCAGATACAATAGCATCGCAAGCACGTACATCGTACATTAAATTTTGTGACTACTTTTTTGTTGAAAATTTTGATGTCGAGTATCTCAGATACAATAGCATCGCAAGCACGTAAATCGAACATTAAATTTTGTGACTACTTTTTTGTTGAAAATTTTGATGTCGAGTATCTCAGATACAATAGCATCGCAAGCACGTACATCGTACATTAAATTTTGTGACTACATTTTTGTTGAAAATTTCGATGTCGAGTATCTCAGATACAATAGCATCGCAAGCACGTAGGAAGGAGTACCTTTTCAACGGTGTATCGAACATTAAATTTTGTGACTACTTTTTTGTTGAAAATTTTGATGTCGAGTATCTCAGATACAATAGCATCGCAAGCACGTAGGAAGGAGTACCTTTTCAACGGTGTATCGAACATTAAATTTTGTGACTACTTTTTTGTTGAAAATTTTGATGTCGAGTATCTCAGATACAATAGCATCGCAAGCACGTAGAAAGGAGTACCTTTTCAACGGTGTATCGAACATTAAATTTTTTGACTACTTTTTTGTTGAAAATTTTGATGTCGAGTATCTCAGATACAATAGCATCGCAAGCACGTACATCGTACATTAAATTTTGTGACTACTTTTTTGTTGAAAATTTTTATGTCGAGTATCTCAGATACAATAGCATCGCAAGCACGTAAATCGAACATTAAATTTTGTGACTACTTTTTTGTTGAAAATTTTGATGTCGAGTATCTCAGATACAATAGCATCGCAAGCACGTACATCGTACATTAAATTTTGTGACTACTTTTTTGTTGAAAATTTTGATGTCGAGTATCTCAGATACCATAGCATCGCAAGCACGTAGAAAGGAGTACCTTTTCAACGGTGTATCGAACATTAAATTTTGTGACTACTTTTTTGTTGAAAATTTTGATGTCGAGTATCTCAGATACAATAGCATCGCAAGCACGTACATCGTACATTAAATTTTGTGACTACTTTTTTGTTGAAAATTTTGATGTCGAGTATCTCAGATACAATAGCATCGCAAGCACGTAGGAAGGAGTACCTTTTCAACGGTGTATCGAACATTAAATTTTTTGACTACTTTTTTGTTGAAAATTTTGATGTCGAGTATCTCAGATACAATAGCATCGCAAGCACGTAGGAAGGAGTACCTTTTCAACGGTGTATCGAACATTAAATTTTGTGACCACTTTTTTGTTGAAAATTTTGATGTCGAGTATCTCAGATACAATAGCATCGCAAGCACGTACATCGTACATTAAATTTTGTGACTACTTTTTTGTTGAAAATTTTGATGTCGAGTATCTCAGATACAATAGCATCGCAAGCACGTACATCGTACATTAAATTTTGTGACTACTTTTTTGTTGAAAATTTTGATGTCGAGTATCTCAGATACAATAGCATCGAAAGCACGTACATCGTACATTAAATTTTGTGACTACTTTTTTGTTGAAAATTTTGATGTCGAGTATCTCAGATACAATAGCATCGCAAGCACGTACATCGTACATTAAATTTTGTGACTACTTTTTTGTTGAAAATTTTGATGTCGAGTATCTCAGTTACAATAGCATCGCAAGCACGTAGAAAGGAGTACCTTTTCAACGGTGTATCGAACATTAAATTTTGTGACTACTTTTTTGTTGAAAATTTTTATGTCGAGTATCTTAGATACAATAGCATCGCAAGCACGTAGGAAGGAGTACCTTTTCAACGGTGTATCGAACATTAAATTTTGTGACTACTTTTTTGTTGAAAATTTTGATGTCGAGTATCTCAGATACAATAGCATCGCAAGCACGTAGGAAAGAGTACCTTTTCAACGGTGTTTCGAACATTAAATTTTGTGACCACTTTTTTGTTGAAAATTTTGATGTCGAGTATCTCAGAAACAATAGCATCGCAAGCACGTAGAAAGGAGCACCTTTTCAACGGTGTATCGAACATTAAATTTTGTGACTACTTTTTTGTTGAAAATTTTGATGTCGAGTATCTCAGATACAATAGCATCGCAAGCACGTACATCGTACATTAAATTTTGTGACTACTTTTTTGTTGAAAATTTTGATGTCCAGTATCTCAGATACAATAGCATCGCAAGCACGTAGAAAGGAGTACCTTTTCAACGGTGTATCGAACATTAAATTTTGTGACTACTTTTTTGTTGAAAATTTTGATGTCGAGTATCTCAGATACAAAAGCATCGCAAGCACGTACATCGTACATTAAATTTTGTGACTACTTTTTTGTTGAAAATTTTGATGTCGAGTATCTCAGATACAATAGCATCGCAAGCATGTAGGAAGGAGTACCTTTTCAACGGTGTATCGAACATTAAATTTTTTGACTACTTTTTTGTTGAAAATTTTGATGTCGAGTATCTCAGATACAATAGCATCGCAAGCACGTAGAAAGGAGTACCTTTTCAACGGTGTATCGAACATTAAATTTTGTGACTACTTTTTTGTTAAAAATTTTGATGTCCAGTATCTCAGATACAATAGCATCGCAAGCACGTACATCAAACATTAAATTTTGTGACTACTTTTTTGTTGAAAATTTTGATGTCGAGTATCTCAGATACAATAGCATCGCAAGCACGTACATCGTACATTAAATTTTGTGACTACTTTTTTGTTGAAAATTTTGATGTCGAGTATCTCGGATACAATAGCATCGCAAGCACGTACATCGTACATTAAATTTTGTGACTACTTTTTTGTTGAAAATTTTGATGTCGAGTATCTCAGATACAAAAGCATCGCAAGCACGTACATCGTACATTAAATTTTGTGACTACTTTTTTGTTGAAAATTTTGATGTCGAGTATCTCAGATACAATAGCATCGCAAGCACGTAGAAAGGAGTACCTTTTCAACGGTGTATCGAACATTAAATTTTGTGACTACTTTTTTGTTGAAAATTTTGATGTCGAGTATCTCAGATACAATAGCATCGCAAGCACGTACATCGTACATTAAATTTTGTGACTACTTTTTTGTTGAAAATTTTGATGTCGAGTATCTCAGATACAATAGCATCGCAAGCACGTAGAAAGGAGTACCTTTTCAACGGTGTATCGAACATTAAATTTTGTGACTACTTTTTTGTTGAAAATTTTGATGTCGAGTATCTCAGATACAAAAGCATCGCAAGCACGTACATCGTACATTAAATTTTGTGACTACTTTTTTGTTGAAAATTTTGATGTCGAGTATCTCAGATACAATAGCATCGCAAGCACGTAGGAAGGAGTACCTTTTCAACGGTGTATCGAACATTAAATTTTTTGACTACTTTTTTGTTGAAAATTTTGATGTCGAGTATCTCAGATACAATAGCATCGCAAGCACGTAGAAAGGAGTACCTTTTCAACGGTGTATCGAACATTAAATTTTGTGACTACTTTTTTGTTGAAAATTTTGATGTCGAGTATCTCAGATACAATAGCATCGCAAGAACGTACATCGTACATTAAATTTTGTGACTACTTTTTTGTTGAAAATTTTGATGTCGAGTATCTCAGATACAATAGCATCGCAAGCACGTACATCGTACATTAAATTTTGTGACTACTTTTTTGTTGAAAATTTTGATGTCGAGTATCTCAGATACAATAGCATCGAAAGCACGTACATCGTACATTAAATTTTGTGACTACTTTTTTGTTGAAAATTTTGATGTCGAGTATCTCAGATACAATAGCATCGCAAGCACGTACATCGTACATTAAATTTTGTGACTACTTTTTTGTTGAAAATTTTGATGTCGAGTATCTCAGATACAATAGCATCGAAAGCACGTACATCGTACATTAAATTTTGTGACTACTTTTTTGTTGAAAATTTTGATGTCGAGTATCTCAGATACAATAGCATCGCAAGCACGTACATCGTACATTAAATTTTGTGACTACTTTTTTGTTGAAAATTTTGATGTCGAGTATCTCAGTTACAATAGCATCGCAAGCACGTAGGAAGGAGTACCTTTTCAACGGTGTATCGAACATTAAATTTTGTGACTACTTTTTTGTTGAAAATTTTTATGTCGAGTATCTTAGATACAATAGCATCGCAAGCACGTAGGAAGGAGTACCTTTTCAACGGTGTATCGAACATTAAATTTTGTGACTACTTTTTTGTTGAAAATTTTGATGTCGAGTATCTCAGATACAATAGCATCCCAAGCACGTAGGAAAGAGTACCTTTTCAACGGTGTTTCGAACATTAAATTTTGTGACCACTTTTTTGTTGAAAATTTTGATGTGGAGTATCTCAGATACAATAGCATCGCAAGCACGTAGGAAGGAGTACCTTTTCAACGGTGTATCGAACATTAAATTTTGTGACTACTTTTTTGTTGAAAATTTTGATGTCGAGTATCTCAGATACAATAGCATCGCAAGCACGTACATCGTACATTAAATTTTGTGACTACTTTTTTGTTGAAAATTTTGATGTCGAGTATCTCAGATACAATAGCATCGCAAGCACGTACATCGTACATTAAATTTTTCGACTACTTTTTTTTTGAAAATTTTGATGTCGAGTATCTCAGATACAATAGCATCGCAAGCACGTAGGAAGGAGTACCTTTTCACCGGTGTATCGAACATTAAATTTTGTGACTACTTTTTTGTTGAAAATTTTGATGTCGAGTATCTTAGATACCATAGCATCGCAAGCACGTAGAAAGGAGTACCTTTTCAACGGTGTATCGAACATTAAATTTTGTGACTACTTTTTTGTTGAAAATTTTGATGTCGAGTATCTCAGATACAATAGCATCGCAAGCACGTCCATCGTACATTAAATTTTGTGACTACTTTTTTGTTGAAAATTTTGATGTCGAGTATCTCAGATACAATAGCATCGCAAGCACGTAGGAAGGAGTACCTTTTCAACGGTGTTTCGAACATTAAATTTTGTGACTACTTTTTTGTTGAAAATTTTGATGTCGAGTATCTCAGATACAATAGCATCGCAAGCACGTAGAAAGGAGTACCTTTTCAACGGTGTATCGAACACTAAATTTTTTGACTACTTTTTTGTTGAAAATTTTGATGTCGAGTATCGCAGATACAATAGCATCGCAAGCACGTAGGAAGGAGTACCTTTTCAACGGTGTATCGAACATTAAATTTTTTGACTACTTTTTTGTTGAAAATTTTGATGTCGAGTATCTCAGATACAATAGCATCGCAAGCACGTAGAAAGGAGTACCTTTTCAACGGTGTATCGAACATTAAATTTTGTGACTACTTTTTTGTTGAAAATTTTGATGTCGAGTATCTCAGATACAATAGCATCGCAAGCACGTACATCGTACATTAAATTTTGTGACTACTTTTTTGTTGAAAATTTTGATGTCGAGTATCTCAGATACAATAGCATCGCAAGCACGTACATCGTACATTAAATTTTGTGACTACTTTTTTGTTGAAAATTTTGATGTCGAGTATCTCAGATACAATAGCATCGAAAGCACGTACATCGTACATTAAATTTTGTGACTACTTTTTTGTTGAAAATTTTGATGTCGAGTATCTCAGATACAATAGCATCGCAAGCACGTACATCGTACATTACATTTTGTGACTACTTTTTTGTTGAAAATTTTGATGTCGAGTATCTCAGATACAATAGCATCGAAAGCACGTACATCGTACATTAAATTTTGTGACTACTTTTTTGTTGAAAATTTTGATGTCGAGTATCTCAGATACAATAGCATCGCAAGCACGTACATCGTACATTAAATTTTGTGACTACTTTTATGTTGAAAATTTTGATGTCGAGTATCTCAGTTACAATAGCATCGCAAGCACGTAGGAAGGAGTACCTTTTCAACGGTGTATCGAACATTAAATTTTGTGACTACTTTTTTGTTGAAAATTTTTATGTCGAGTATCTTAGATACAATAGCATCGCAAGCACGTAGGAAGGAGTACCTTTTCAACGGTGTATCGAACATTAAATTTTGTGACTACTTTTTTGTTGAAAATTTTGATGTCGAGTATCTCAGATACAATAGCATCCCAAGCACGTAGGAAAGAGTACCTTTTCAACGGTGTTTCGAACATTAAATTTTGTGACCACTTTTTTGTTGAAAATTTTGATGTGGAGTATCTCAGATACAATAGCATCGCAAGCACGTAGAAAGGAGTACCTTTTCAACGGTGTATCAAACATTAAATTTTGTGACTACTTTTTTGTTGAAAATTTTGATGTCGAGTATCTCAGATACAATAGCATCGCAAGCACGTACATCGTACATTAAATTTTGTGACTACTTTTTTGTTGAAAATTTTGATGTCGAGTATCTCAGATACAATAGCATCGCAAGCACGTACATCGTACATTAAATTTTTCGACTACTTTTTTTTTGAAAATTTTGATGTCGAGTATCTCAGATACAATAGCATCGCAAGCACGTAGGAAGGAGTACCTTTTCACCGGTGTATCGAACATTAAATTTTGTGACTACTTTTTTGTTGAAAATTTTGATGTCGAGTATCTTAGATACCATAGCATCGCAAGCACGTAGGAAGGAGTACCTTTTCAACGGTGTATCGAACATTAAATTTTGTGACTACTTTTTTGTTGAAAATTTTGATGTCGAGTATCTCAGATACAATAGCATCGCAAGCACGTCCATCGTACATTAAATTTTGTGACTACTTTTTTGTTGAAAATTTTGATGTCGAGTATCTCAGATACAATAGCATCGCAAGCACGTAGGAAGGAGTACCTTTTCAACGGTGTTTCGAACATTAAATTTTGTGACTACTTTTTTGTTGAAAATTTTGATGTCGAGTATCTCAGATACAATAGCATCGCAAGCACGTAGAAAGGAGTACCTTTTCAACGGTGTATCGAACACTAAATTTTTTGACTACTTTTTTGTTGAAAATTTTGATGTCGAGTATCGCAGATACAATAGCATCGCAAGCACGTAGGAAGGAGTACCTTTTCAACGGTGTATCGAACATTAAATTTTTTGACTACTTTTTTGTTGAAAATTTTGATGTCGAGTATCTCAGATACAATAGCATCGCAAGCACGTAGAAAGGAGTACCTTTTCAACGGTGTATCGAACATTAAATTTTGTGACTACTTTTTTGTTGAAAATTTTGATGTCGAGTATCTCAGATACAATAGCATCGCAAGCACGTACATCGTACATTAAATTTTGTGACTACTTTTTTGTTGAAAATTTTGATGTCGAGTATCTCAGATACAATAGCATCGCAAGCACGTACATCGTACATTAAATTTTGTGACTACTTTTTTGTTGAAAATTTTGATGTCGAGTATCTCAGATACAATAGCATCGAAAGCACGTACATCGTACATTAAATTTTGTGACTACTTTTTTGTTGAAAATTTTGATGTCGAGTATCTCAGATACAATAGCATCGCAAGCACGTACATCGTACATTACATTTTGTGACTACTTTTTTGTTGAAAATTTTGATGTCGAGTATCTCAGATACAATAGCATCGAAAGCACGTACATCGTACATTAAATTTTGTGACTACTTTTTTGTTGAAAATTTTGATGTCGAGTATCTCAGATACAATAGCATCGCAAGCACGTACATCGTACATTAAATTTTGTGACTACTTTTATGTTGAAAATTTTGATGTCGAGTATCTCAGTTACAATAGCATCGCAAGCACGTAGGAAGGAGTACCTTTTCAACGGTGTATCGAACATTAAATTTTGTGACTACTTTTTTGTTGAAAATTTTTATGTCGAGTATCTTAGATACAATAGCATCGCAAGCACGTAGGAAGGAGTACCTTTTCAACGGTGTATCGAACATTCAATTTTGTGACTACTTTTTTGTTGAAAATTTTGATGTCGAGTATCTCAGATACAATAGCATCCCAAGCACGTAGGAAAGAGTACCTTTTCAACGGTGTTTCGAACATTAAATTTTGTGACCACTTTTTTGTTGAAAATTTTGATGTGGAGTATCTCAGATACAATAGCATCGCAAGCACGTAGAAAGGAGTACCTTTTCAACGGTGTATCAAACATTAAATTTTGTGACTACTTTTTTGTTGAAAATTTTGATGTCGAGTATCTCAGATACAATAGCATCGCAAGCACGTACATCGTACATTAAATTTTGTGACTACTTTTTTGTTGAAAATTTTGATGTCGAGTATCTCAGATACAATAGCATCGCAAGCACGTACATCGTACATTAAATTTTTCGACTACTTTTTTTTTGAAAATTTTGATGTCGAGTATCTCAGATACAATAGCATCGCAAGCACGTAGGAAGGAGTACCTTTTCACCGGTGTATCGAACATTAAATTTTGTGACTACTTTTTTGTTGAAAATTTTGATGTCGAGTATCTTAGATACCATAGCATCGCAAGCACGTAGGAAGGAGTACCTTTTCAACGGTGTATCGAACATTAAATTTTGTGACTACTTTTTTGTTGAAAATTTTGATGTCGAGTATCTCAGATACAATAGCATCGCAAGCACGTCCATCGTACATTAAATTTTGTGACTACTTTTTTGTTGAAAATTTTGATGTCGAGTATCTCAGATACAATAGCATCGCAAGCACGTAGGAAGGAGTACCTTTTCAACGGTGTTTCGAACATTAAATTTTGTGACTACTTTTTTGTTGAAAATTTTGATGTCGAGTATCTCAGATACAATAGCATCGCAAGCACGTAGAAAGGAGTACCTTTTCAACGGTGTATCGAACACTAAATTTTTTGACTACTTTTTTGTTGAAAATTTTGATGTCGAGTATCTCAGATACAATAGCATAGCAAGCACGTACATCGTACATTAAATTTTGTGACTACTTTTTTGTTGAAAATTTTGATGTCGAGTATCTCAGATACAATAGCATCGCAAGCACGTAAATCGAACATTAAATTTTGTGACTACTTTTTTGTTGAAAATTTTGATGTCGAGTATCTCAGATACAATAGCATCGCAAGCACGTACTTCGTACATTAAATTTTGTGACTACTTTTTTGTTGAAAATTTTGATGTCGAGTATCTCAGTTACAATAGCATCGCAAGCACGTAGGATGGAGTACCTTTTCAACGGTGTATCGAACATTAAATTTTGTGACTACTTTTTTGTTGAAAATTTTGATGTCGAGTATCTTAGATACAATAGCATCGCAAGCACATAGGAAGGAGTACCTTTTCAACGGTGTATCGAACATTAAATTTTGTGACTACTTTTTTGTTGAAAATTTTTATGTCGAGTATCTCAGATACAATAGCATCGCAAGCACGTAGGAAGGAGTACCTTTTCAACGGTGTTTCGAACATTAAATTTTGTGACCACTTTTTTGTTGAAAATTTTGATGTCGAGTATCTCAGATACAATAGCATCGCAAGCACGTACATCGTACATTAAATTTTGTGACTACTTTTTTTTTTTAAATTTTGATGTCGAGTATCTCAGATACAATAGCATCGCAAGCACGTAGGAAGGAGTACCTTTTCACCGGTGTATCGAACATTAAATTTTGTGACTACTTTTTTGTTGAAAATTTTGATGTTGAGTATCTCAGATACAATAGCATCGAAAGCACGTACATCGTACATTAAATTTTGTGACTACTTTTTTGTTGAAAATTTTGATGTCGAGTATCTCAGATACAATAGCATCGCAAGCACGTACATCGTACATTAAATTTTGTGACTACTTTTTTGTTGAAAATTTTGATGTCGAGTATCTCAGATACAATAGCATCGCAAGCACGTACATCGTACATTAAATTTTGTGACTACTTTTTTGTTGAAAATTTTGATGTCGAGTATCTCAGATACAATAGCATCGCAAGCACGTACATCGTACATTAAATTTTGTGACTACTTTTTTGTTGAAAATTTTGATGTCGAGTATCTCAGTTACAATAGCATCGCAAGCACGTAGGAAGGAGTACCTTTTCAACGGTGTATCGAACATTAAATTTTGTGACTACTTTTTTGTTGAAAATTTTTATGTCGAGTATCTTAGATACAATAGCATCGCAAGCACGTAGGAAGGAGTACCTTTTCAACGGTGTATCGAACATTAAATTTTGTGACTACTTTTTTGTTGAAAATTTTGATGTCGAGTATCTCAGATACAATAGCATCGCAAGCACGTAGGAAAGAGTACCTTTTCAACGGTGTTTCGAACATTAAATTTTGTGACAACTTTTTTGTTGAAAATTTTGATGTCGAGTATCTCAGATACAATAGCATCGCAAGCACGTAGAAAGGAGTACCTTTTCAACGGTGTATCGAACATTAAATTTTGTGACTACTTTTTTGTTGAAAATTTTGATGTCGAGTATCTCAGATACAATAGCATCGCAAGCACGTAGGAAGGAGTACCTTTTCACCGGTGTATCGAACATTAAATTTTGTGACTACTTTTTTGTTGAAAATTTTGATGTCGAGTATCTTAGATACCATAGCATCGCAAGCACGTAGGAAGGATTACCTTTTCAACGGTGTATCGAACATTAAATTTTGTGACTACTTTTTTGTTGAAAATTTTGATGTCGAGCATCTCAGTTACAATAGCATCGCAAGCACGTAGGAAGGAGTACCTTTTCAACGGTGTATCGAACATTAAATTTTGTGACTACTTTTTTGTTGAAAATTTTGATGTCGAGTATCTTAGATACAATAGCATCGCAAGCACGTAGGAAGGAGTACCTTTTCAACGGTGTATCGAACATTAAATTTTGTGACTACTTTTTTGTTGAAAATTTTGATGTCGAGTATCTCAGATACAATAGCATCGCAAGCACGTACATCGTACATTAAATTTTGTGACTACTTTTTTGTTGAAAATTTTGATGTCGAGTATCTTATATACAATAGCATCGCAAGCACGTACATCGTACATTAAATTTTGTGACTACTTTTTTGTTGAAAATTTTGATGTCGAGTATCTCAGATACAATAGCATCGCAAGCACGTACATCTTACATTAAATTTTGTGACTACTTTTTTGTTGAAAATTTTGATGTCGAGTATCTCAGATACAATAGCATCGCAAGCACGTACATCGTACATTAAATTTTGTGACTACTTTTTTGTTGAAAATTTTGATGTCGAGTATCTTATATACAATAGCATCGCAAGCACGTACATCGTACATTAAATTTTGTGACTACTTTTTTGTTGAAAATTTTGATGTCGAGTATCTCAGATACAATAGCATCGCAAGCACGTAGGAAGGAGTACCTTTTCAACGGTGTATCGAACATTAAATTTTGTGACTACTTTTTTGTTGAAAATTTTGATGTCGAGTATCTCAGATACAATAGCATCGCAAGCACGTAGGAAAGAGTACCTTTTCAACGGTGTTTCGAACATTAAATTTTGTGACTACTTTTTTGTTGAAAATTTTGATGTCGAGTATCTCAGTTACAATAGCATCGCAAGCACGTACATCGTACATTAAATTTTGTGACTACTTTTTTGTTGAAAATTTTGATGTCGAGTATCTCAGATACAATAGCATCGCAAGCACGTAAATCGAATATTAAATTTTGTGACTACTTTTTTGTTGAAAATTTTGATGTCGAGTATCTCAGATACAATAGCATCGCAAGCACGTACTTCGTACATTAAATTTTGTGACTACTTTTTTGTTGAAAATTTTGATGTCGAGTATCTCAGTTACAAAAGCATCGCAAGCACGTAGGAAGGAGTACCTTTTCAACGGTGTATCGAACATTAAATTTTGTGACTACTTTTTTGTTGAAAATTTTGATGTCGAGTATCTTAGATACAATAGCATCGCAAGCACATAGGAAGGAGTACCTTTCCAACGGTGTATCGAACATTAAATTTTGTGACTACTTTTTTGTTGAAAATTTTGATGTCGAGTATCTCAGATACAATAGCATCGCAAGCACGTAGGAAGGAGTACCTTTTCAACGGTGTTTCGAACATTAAATTTTGTGACCACTTTTTTGTTGAAAATTTTGATGTCGAGTATCTCAGATACAATAGCATCGCAAGCACGTAGGAAGGAGTACCTTTTCAACGGTGTATCGAACATTAAATTTTGTGACTACTTTTTTGTTGAAAATTTTGAAGTTGAGTATCTCAGATACAATAGCATCGAAAGCACGTACATCGTACATTAAATTTTGTGACTACTTTTTTGTTGAAAATTTTGATGTCGAGTATCTCATATACAATAGCATCGCAAGCACGTACATCGTACATTAAATTTTGTGACTACTTTTTTGTTGAAAATTTTGATGTCGAGTATCTCAGATACAATAGCATCGCAAGCACGTAGGAAGGAGTACCTTTTCAACGGTGTATCGAACATTAAATTTTGTGACTACTTTTTTGTTGAAAATTTTGATGTCGAGTATCTCAGATACAATAGCATCGCAAGCACGTACATCGTACATTAAATTTTGTGACTACTTTTTTGTTGAAAATTTTGATGTCGAGTATCTTATATACAATAGCATCGCAAGCACGTACATCGTACATTAAATTTTGTGACTACTTTTTTGTTGAAAATTTTGATGTCGAGTATCTCAGATACAATAGCATCGCAAGCACGTACATCGTACATTAAATTTTGTGACTACTTTTTTGTTGAAAATTTTGATGTCGAGTATCTCAGATACAATAGCATCGCAAGCACGTACATCGTACATTAAATTTTGTGACTACTTTTTTGTTGAAAATTTTGATGTCGAGTATCTTATATACAATAGCATCGCAAGCACGTACATCGTACATTAAATTTTGTGACTACTTTTTTGTTGAAAATTTTGATGTCGAGTATCTCAGATACAATAGCATCGCAAGCACGTAGGAAGGAGTACCTTTTCAACGGTGTATCGAACATTAAATTTTGTGACTACTTTTTTGTTGAAAATTTTGATGTCGAGTATCTCAGATACAATAGCATCGCAAGCACGTAGGAAAGAGTACCTTTTCAACGGTGTTTCAAACATTAAATTTTGTGACCACTTTTTTGTTGAAAATTTTGATGTCGAGTATCTCAGATACAATAGCATCGCAAGCACGTAGAAAGGAGTACCTTTTCAACGGTGTATCGAACATTAAATTTTGTGACTACTTTTTTGTTGAAAATTTTTATGTCGAGTATCTCAGATACAATAGCATCGCAAGCACGTAGGAAGGAGTACCTTTTCACCGGTGTATCGAACATTAAATTTTGTGACTACTTTTTTGTTGAAAATTTTGATGTCGAGTATCTTAGATACCATAGCATCGCAAGCACGTAGGAAGGAGTACCTTTTCAACGGTGTATCGTACATTAAATGTTGTGACTACTTTTTTGTTGAAAATTTTGATGTCGCGTATCTCAGATACAATAGCATCGCAAGCACGTCCATCGTACATTAAATTTTGTGACTACTTTTTTGTTGAAAATTTTGATGTCGAGTATCTCAGATACAATAGCATCGCAAGCACGTAGGAAGGAGTACCTTTTCAACGGTGTTTCGAACATTAAATTTTGTGACCACTTTTTTGTTGAAAATTTTGATGTCGAGTATCTCAGATACAATAGCATCGCAAGCACGTAGGAAGGAGTACCTTTTCAACGGTGTATCTACTTTTTTGTTGAAAATTTTGATGTCGAGTATCTTAGATACAATAGCATCGCAAGCACATAGGAAGGAGTACCTTTCCAACGGTGTATCGAACATTAAATTTTGTGACTACTTTTTTGTTGAAAATTTTGATGTCGAGTATCTCAGATACAATAGCATCGCAAGCACGTAGGAAGGAGTACCTTTTCAACGGTGTTTCGAACATTAAATTTTGTGACCACTTTTTTGTTGAAAATTTTGATGTCGAGTATCTCAGATACAATAGCATCGCAAGCACGTACTTCGTACATTAAATTTTGTGACTACTTTTTTGTTGAAAATTTTGATGTCGAGTATCTCATATACAATAACATCGCAAGCACGTACATCGTACATTAAATTTTGTGACTACTTTTTTGTTGAAAATTTTGATGTCGAGTATCTCAGATACAATAGCATCGCAAGCACGTAGGAAAGAGTACCTTTTCAACGGTGTTTCGAACATTAAATTTTGTGACCACTTTTTTGTTGAAAATTTTGATGTCGAGTATCTCAGATACAATAGCATCGCAAGCACGTAGAAAGGAGTACCTTTTCAACGGTGTATCGAACATTAAATTTTGTGACTACTTTTTTGTTGAAAATTTTTATGTCGAGTATCTCAGATACAATAGCATCGCAAGCACGTAGGAAGGAGTACCTTTTCACCGGTGTATCGAACATTAAATTTTGTGACTACTTTTTTGTTGAAAATTTTGATGTCGAGTATCTAAGATACCATAGCATCGCAAGCACGTAGGAAGGAGTACCTTTTCAACGGTGTATCGAACATTAAATTTTGTGACTACTTTTTTGTTGAAAATTTTGATGTCGCGTATCTCAGATACAATAGCATCGCAAGCACGTACATCGTACATTAAATTTTGTGACTACTTTTTTGTTGAAAATTTTGATGTCGAGTATCTCAGATACAATAGCATCGCAAGCACGTAGGAAGGAGTACCTTTTCAACGGTGTTTCGAACATTAAATTTTGTGACCACTTTTTTGTTGAAAATTTTGATGTCGAGTATCTCAGATACAATAGCATCGCAAGCACGTAGGAAGGAGTACCTTTTCAACGGTGTATCGAACATTAAATTTTGTGACTACTTTTTTGTTGAAAATTTTGATGTCGAGTATCTCAGTTACAATAGCATCGCAAGCACGTACATCGTACATTAAATTTTGTGACTACTTTTTTGTTGAAAATTTTGATGTCGAGTATCTCAGATACAATAGCATCGCAAGCACGTAAATCGAATATTAAATTTTGTGACTACTTTTTTGTTGAAAATTTTGATGTCGAGTATCTCAGATACAATAGCATCGCAAGCACGTACTTCGTACATTAAATTTTGTGACTACTTTTTTGTTGAAAATTTTGATGTCGAGTATCTCAGTTACAAAAGCATCGCAAGCACGTAGGAAGGAGTACCTTTTCAACGGTGTATCGAACATTAAATTTTGTGACTACTTTTTTGTTGAAAATTTTGATGTCGAGTATCTTAGATACAATAGCATCGCAAGCACATAGGAAGGAGTACCTTTCCAACGGTGTATCGAACATTAAATTTTGTGACTACTTTTTTGTTGAAAATTTTGATGTCGAGTATCTCAGATACAATAGCATCGCAAGCACGTAGGAAGGAGTACCTTTTCAACGGTGTTTCGAACATTAAATTTTGTGACCACTTTTTTGTTGAAAATTTTGATGTCGAGTATCTCAGATACAATAGCATCGCAAGCACGTAGGAAGGAGTACCTTTTCAACGGTGTATCGAACATTAAATTTTGTGACTACTTTTTTGTTGAAAATTTTGAAGTTGAGTATCTCAGATACAATAGCATCGAAAGCACGTACATCGTACATTAAATTTTGTGACTACTTTTTTGTTGAAAATTTTGATGTCGAGTATCTCATATACAATAGCATCGCAAGCACGTACATCGTACATTAAATTTTGTGACTACTTTTTTGTTGAAAATTTTGATGTCGAGTATCTCAGATACAATAGCATCGCAAGCACGTAGGAAGGAGTACCTTTTCAACGGTGTATCGAACATTAAATTTTGTGACTACTTTTTTGTTGAAAATTTTGATGTCGAGTATCTCAGATACAATAGCATCGCAAGCACGTAGGAAGGAGTACCTTTTCAACGGTGTATCGAACATTAAATTTTGTGACTACTTTTTTGTTGAAAATTTTGATGTCGAGTATCTCAGATACAATAGCATCGCAAGCACGTACATCGTACATTAAATTTTGTGACTACTTTTTTGTTGAAAATTTTGATGTCGAGTATCTCAGATACAATAGCATCGCAAGCACGTACATCGTACATTAAATTTTGTGACTACTTTTTTTTTGAAAATTTTGATGTCGAGTATCTCAGATACAATAGCATCGCAAGCACGTACATCGTACATTAAATTTTGTGACTACTTTTTTGTTGAAAATTTTGATGTCGAGTATCTTATATACAATAGCATCGCAAGCACGTACATCGTACATTAAATTTTGTGACTACTTTTTTGTTGAAAATTTTGATGTCGAGTATCTCAGATACAATAGCATCGCAAGCACGTAGGAAGGAGTACCTTTTCAACGGTGTATCGAACATTAAATTTTGTGACTACTTTTTTGTTGAAAATTTTGATGTCGAGTATCTCAGATACAATAGCATCGCAAGCACGTAGGAAAGAGTACCTTTTCAACGGTGTTTCGAACATTAAATTTTGTGACCACTTTTTTGTTGAAAATTTTGATGTCGAGTATCTCAGATACAATAGCATCGCAAGCACGTAGAAAGGAGTACCTTTTCAACGGTGTATCGAACATTAAATTTTGTGACTACTTTTTTGTTGAAAATTTTTATGTCGAGTATCTCAGATACAATAGCATCGCAAGCACGTAGGAAGGAGTACCTTTTCACCGGTGTATCGAACATTAAATTTTGTGACTACTTTTTTGTTGAAAATTTTGATGTCGAGTATCTTAGATACCATAGCATCGCAAGCACGTAGGAAGGAGTACCTTTTCAACGGTGTATCGTACATTAAATTTTGTGACTACTTTTTTGTTGAAAATTTTGATGTCGCGTATCTCAGATACAATAGCATCGCAAGCACGTCCATCGTACATTAAATTTTGTGACTACTTTTTTGTTGAAAATTTTGATGTCGAGTATCTCAGATACAATAGCATCGCAAGCACGTAGGAAGGAGTACCTTTTCAACGGTGTTTCGAACATTAAATTTTGTGACCACTTTTTTGTTGAAAATTTTGATGTCGAGTATCTCAGATACAATAGCATCGCAAGCACGTAGGAAGGAGTACCTTTTCAACGGTGTATCGAACATTAAATTTTGTGACTACTTTTTTGTTGAAAATTTTGATGTCGAGTATCTCAGTTACAATAGCATCGCAAGCACGTACATCGTACATTAAATTTTGTGACTACTTTTTTGTTGAAAATTTTGATGTCGAGTATCTCAGATACAATAGCATCGCAAGCACGTAAATCGAATATTAAATTTTGTGACTACTTTTTTGTTGAAAATTTTGATGTCGAGTATCTCAGATACAATAGCATCGCAAGCACGTACTTCGTACATTAAATTTTGTGACTACTTTTTTGTTGAAAATTTTGATGTCGAGTATCTCAGTTACAAAAGCATCGCAAGCACGTAGGAAGGAGTACCTTTTCAACGGTGTATCGAACATTAAATTTTGTGACTACTTTTTTGTTGAAAATTTTGATGTCGAGTATCTTAGATACAATAGCATCGCAAGCACATAGGAAGGAGTACCTTTCCAACGGTGTATCGAACATTAAATTTTGTTATTACTTTTTTGTTGAAAATTTTGATGTCGAGTATCTCAGATACAATAGCATCGCAAGCACGTAGGAAGGAGTACCTTTTCAACGGTGTTTCGAACATTAAATTTTGTGACCACTTTTTTGTTGAAAATTTTGATGTCGAGTATCTCAGATACAATAGCATCGCAAGCACGTACTTCGTACATTAAATTTTGTGACTACTTTTTTGTTGAAAATTTTGATGTCGAGTATCTCATATACAATAACATCGCAAGCACGTACATCGTACATTAAATTTTGTGACTACTTTTTTGTTGAAAATTTTGATGTCGAGTATCTCAGTTACAATAGCATCGCAAGCACGTAGGAAGGAGAACCTTTTCAACGGTGTATCGAACATTAAATTTTGTGACTACTTTTTTGTTGAAAATTTTTATGTCGAGTATCTTAGATACAATAGCATCGCAAGCACGTAGGAAGGAGTACCTTTTGAATTGTGTATCGAACATTAAATTTTGTGACTACTTTTTTGTTGAAAATTTTGATGTCGAGTATCTCAGATACAATAGCATCGCAAGCACGTAGGAAGGAGTACCTTTTCAACGGTGTTTCGAACATTAAATTTTGTGACCACTTTTTTGTTGAAAATTTTGATGTCGAGTATCTCAGATACAATAGCATCGCAAGCACGTAGGAAGGAGTACCTTTTCAACGGTGTATCGAACATTAAATTTTGTGACTACTTTTTTGTTGAAAATTTTGATGTCGAGTATCTCAGATACAATAGCATCGCAAGCACGTACATCGTACATTAAATTTTGTGACTACTTTTTTTTTTTAAATTTTGATGTCGAGTATCTCAGATACAATAGCATCGCAAGCACGTAGGAAGGAGTACCTTTTCAACGGTGTATCGAACATTAAATTTTGTGACTACTTTTTTGTTGAAAATTTTGAAGTTGAGTATCTCAGATACAATAGCATCGAAAGCACGTACATCGTACATTAAATTTTGTGACTACTTTTTTGTTGAAAATTTTGATGTCGAGTATCTCATATACAATAGCATCGCAAGCACGTACATCGTACATTAAATTTTGTGACTACTTTTTTGTTGAAAATTTTGATGTCGAGTATCTCAGATACAATAGCATCGCAAGCACGTAGGAAGGAGTACCTTTTCAACGGTGTATCGAACATTAAATTTTGTGACTACTTTTTTGTTGAAAATTTTGATGTCGAGTATCTCAGATACAATAGCATCGCAAGCACGTACATCGTACATTAAATTTTGTGACTACTTTTTTCTTTAAAATTTTGATGTCGAGTATCTCAGATACAATAGCATCGCAAGCACGTATAAAGGAGTACCTTTTCAACGGTGTATCGAACATTAAATTTTGTGACTACTTTTTTGTTGAAAATTTTTATGTCGAGTATCTTAGATACAATAGCATCGCAAGCACGTAGGAAGGAGTACCTTTTCACCGGTGTATCGAACATTAAATTTTGTGACTACTTTTTTGTTGAAAATTTTGATGTCGAGTATCTCAGATACAATAGCATCGCAAGCACGTAGGAAGGAGTACCTTTTCAACGGTGTTTCGAACATTAAATTTTGTGACTACTTTTTTGTTGAAAACTTTGATGTCGAGTATCTCAGTTACAATAGCATCGCAAGCACGTAGGAAGGAGTACCTTTTCAACGGTGTATCGAACATTAAATTTTGTGACTACTTTTTTGTTGAAAATTTTGATGTCGAGTATCTCAGATACAATAGCATCGCAAGCACGTACATCGTATATTAAATTTTGTGACTACTTTTTTGTTGAAAATTTTGATGTCGAGTATCTCATATACAATAACATCGCAAGCACGTACATCGTACATCAAATTTTGTGACTACTTTTTTGTTGAAAATTTTGATGTCGAGTATCTCAGTTACAATAGCATCGCAAGCACGTAGGAAGGAGAACCTTTTCAACGGTGTATCGAACATTAAATTTTGTGACTACTTTTTTGTTGAAAATTTTTATGTCGAGTATCTTAGATACAATAGCATCGCAAGCACGTAGGAAGGAGTACCTTTTCAACTGTGTATCGAACATTAAATTTTGTGACTACTTTTTTGTTGAAAATTTTGATGTCGAGTATCTCAGATACAATAGCATCGCAAGCACGTAGGAAGGAGTACCTTTTCAACGGTGTTTCGAACATTAAATTTTGTGACCACTTTTTTGTTGAAAATTTTGATGTCGAGTATCTCAGATACAATAGCATCGCAAGCACGTAGAAAGGAGTACCTTTTCAACGGTGTATCGAACATTAAATTTTGTGACTACTTTTTTGTTGAAAATTTTGATGTCGAGTATCTCAGATACAATAGCATCGCAAGCACGTACATCGTACATTAAATTTTATGACTACTTTTTTGTTGAAAATTTTGATGTCGAGTATCTCAGATACAATAGCATCGCAAGCACGTACATCGTACATTAAATTTTGTGACTACTTTTTTTTTGAAAATTTTGATGTCGAGTATCTCAGATACAATAGCATCGCAAGCACGTAGGAAGGAGTACCTTTTCACCGGTGTATCGAACATTAAATTTTGTGACTACTTTTTTGTTGAAAATTTTGATGTCGAGTATCTTAGATACAATAGCATCGCAAGCACGTAGGAAGGAGTACCTTTTCAACGGTGTATTGAACATTAAATTTTGTGACTACTTTTTTGTTGAAAATTTTGATGTCGAGTATCTCAGATACAATAGCATCGCAAGCACGTAGGAAGGAGTACCTTTTCAACGGTGTTTCGAACATTAAATTTTGTGACCACTTTTTTGTTGAAAATTTTGATGTCGAGTATCTTATATGCAATAGCATCGCAAGTACGTGGGAAGGAGTACCTTTTCAACGGTGTTTCGAACATTAAATTTTGTGACCACTTTTTTGTTGAAAATTTTGATGTCGAGTATCTTATATGCAATAGCATCGCAAGTACGTAGGAAGGAGTACCTTTTCACCGGTGTATCGAACATTAAATTTTGTGACTACTTTTTTGTTGAAAATTTTGATGTCGAGTATCTTAGATACAATAGCATCGCAAGCACGTAGGAAGGAGTACCTTTTCAACGGTGTATCGAACATTAAATTTTGTGACTACCTTTTTGTTGAAAATTTTGATGTCGAGTATCTCAGATACAATAGCATCGCAAGCACGTCCATCGTACATTAAATTTTGTGACTACTTTTTTGTTGAAAATTTTGATGTCGAGTATCTCAGATACAATAGCATCGCAAGCACGTAGGAAGGAGTACCTTTTCAACGGTGTTTCGAACATTAAATTTTGTGACCACTTTTTTGTTGAAAATTTTGGTGTCGAGTATCTCAGATACAATAGCATCGCAAGCACGTAGAAAGGAGTACCTTTTCAACGGTGTATCGAACATTAAATTTTGTGACTACTTTTTTGTTGAAAATTTTGATGTCGAGTATCTCAGATACAATAGCATCGCAAGCACGTACATCGTACATTATATTTTGTGACTACTTTTTTGTTGAAAATTTTGATGTCGAGTATCTCAGATAAAATAGCATCGAAGCACGTAGGAAGGAGTACCTTTTCAACGGTGTATTGAACACTAAATTTGTTGACTACTTTTTGTTGAAAATTTTGATGTCGAGTATCTCAGATACAATAGCATCGCAAGCACGTACAACGTACATTAAATTTGTTGACTACTTTTTTGTTGAAAATTTTGATGTCGAGTATCTCAGATACAATAGCATCGCAAGCACGTAGGGAGGAGTACCTTTTCAACGGTGTATCGAACACTAAATTTTTTGACTACTTTTATGTTGAAAATTTTGATGTCGAGTATCTCAGATACAATAGCATCGCAAGCACGTACATCGTACATTAAATTTTGTGACTACTTTTTTGTTGAAAATTTTGATGTCGAGTATCTCAGATACAATAGCATCGAAGCACGTAGGAAGGAGTACCTTTTCAACGGTGTATGGAACACTAAATTTTTTGACTACTTTTATGTTGAAAATTTTGATGTCGAGTATCTCAGATACAATAGCATCGCAAGCACGTACATCGTACATTAAATTTTGTGACTACTTTTTTGTTGAAAATTTTGATGTCGAGTATCTCAGATACAATAGCATCGAAGCACGTAGGAAGGAGTACCTTTTCAACGGTGTATGGAACACTAAATTTTTTGACTACATTTTTGTTGAAAATTTTGATGTCGAGTATCTTAGATACAATAGCATCGCAAGCACGTAGGAAGGAGTTCCTTTTCAACGGTGTATCGAACATTAAATTTTGTGACTACTTTTTTGTTGAAAATTTTGATGTCGAGTATCTCAGATACAATAGCATCGCAAGCACGTCCATCGTACATTAAATTTTGTGACCACTTTTTTGTTGAAAATTTTGATGTCGAGTATCTCAGATACAATAGCATCGCAAGCACGTAGGAAGGAGTACCTTTTCAACGGTGTTTCGAACATTAAATTTTGTGACCACTTTTTTGTTGAAAATTTTGATGTCGAGTATCTCAGATACAATAGCATCGCAAGCACGTAGAAAGGAGTACCTTTTCAACGGTGTATCGAACATTAAATTTTTTGACTACTTTTTTGTTGAAAATTTTGATGTCGAGTATCTCAGATACAATAGCATCCCAAGCACGTACATCGTGCATTAAATTTTGTGACTACTTTTTTGTTGAAAATTTTGATGTCGAGTATCTCAGATACAATAGCATCGCAAGCACGTAAATCGAACATTAAATTTTGTGACTACTTTTTTGTTGAAAATTTTGATGTCGAGTATCTCAGATACAATAGCATCGCAAGCACGTACATAGTACATTAAATGTTGTGACTACTTTTTTGTTCAAAATTTTGATGTCGAGTATCTCAGATACAATAGCATCGCAAGCACTTAGAAAGGAGTACCTTTTCAACGGTGTATCGAACATTAAATTTTGTGACTACTTTTTTGTTGAAAATTTTGATGTCGAGTATCTCAGATACAATAGCATCGCAAGCACATACATCGTACATTAAATTTTGTGACTACTTTTTTGTTGAAAATTTTGATGTCGAGTATCTCAGATACAATAGCATCGCAAGCACGTACATCGTACATTACTTTTTTGTTGAAAATTTTGATGTCGAGTATCTCAGTTACAATAGCATCGCAAGCACGTAGGAAGGAGTACCTTTTCAACGGTGTATCGAACATTAAATTTTGTGACTTCTTTTTTGTTGAAAATTTTGATGTCGAGTATCTTAGATACAATAGCATCACAAGCACGTAGGAAGGAGTACCTTTTCAACGGTGTATCGAACATTAGATTTTGTGACTCGAGTATCTTAGATACAATAGCATCGCAAGCACGTAGGAAGGAGTACCTTTTCAACGGTGTATCGAACATTAAATTTTGTGACTACCTTTTTGTTGAAAATTTTGATGTCGAGTATCTCAGATACAATAGCATCGCAAGCACGTCCATCGTACATTAAATTTTGTGACTACATTTTTGTTGAAAATTTTGATGTCGAGTATCTCAGATACAATAACATCGCAAGCACGTAGGAAGGAGTACCTTTTCAACGGTGTTTCGAACATTAAATTTTGTGACCACTTTTTTGGTGAAAATTTTGATGTCGAGTATCTCAGATACAATAGCATCGCAAGCACGTAGAAAGGAGTACCTTTTCAACGGTGTATCGAACATTAAATTTTGTGACTACTTTTTTGTTGAAAATTTTGATGTCGAGTATCTCAGATACAATAGCATTGCAAGCACGTACATCGTACATTAAATTTTGTGACTACTTTTTTGTTGAAAATTTTGATGTCGAGTATCTCAGAAACAATAGCATCGCAAGCACGTACATCGTACATTAAATTTTGTGACTACTTTTTTGTTGAAAATTTTGATGTCGAGTATCTCAGATACAATAGCATCGCAAGCACGTACATCGTACATTAAATTTTGTGACTACTTTTTTGTTGAAAATTTTGATGTCGAGTATCTCAGATACAATAGCATCGCAAGCACGTAGGAAGGAGTACCTTTTCAACGGTGTATCGAACATTAAATTTTGTGACTACTTTTTTGTTGAAAATTTTGATGTCGAGTATCTTAGATACAATAGCATCGCAAGCACGTAGGAAGGAGTACCTTTTCAACGGTGTATCGAACATTAAATTTTGTGACTACCTTTTTGTTGAAAATTTTGATGTCGAGTATCTCAGATACAATAGCATCACAAGCACGTCCATCGTACATTAAATTTTGTGACTACTTTTTTGTTGAAAATTTTGATGTCGAGTATCTCAGATACAATAACATCGCAAGCACGTAGGAAGGAATACCTTTTCAACGGTGTTTCGAACATTAAATTTTGTGACCACTTTTTTGTTGAAAATTTTGGTGTCGAGTATCTCAGATACAATAGCATCGCAAGCACGTAGAAAGGAGTACCTTTTCAACGGTGTATCGAACATTAAATTTTGTGACTACTTTTTTGTTGAAAATTTTGATGTCGAGTATCTCAGATACAATAGCATCGCAAGCACGTACATCGTACATTAAATTTTGTGACTACTTTTTTGTTGAAAATTTTGATGTCGAGTATCTCAGATACAATAGCATCGAAGCACGTAGGAAGGAGTACCTTTTCAACGGTGTATGGAACACTAAATTTTTTGACTACTTTTTTGTTGAAAATTTTGATGTCGAGTATCTCAGATACAATAGCATCGCAAGCACGTACAACGTACATTAAATTTGTTGACTACTTTTTTGTTGAAAATTTTGATGTCGAGTATCTCAGATACAATAGCATCGCAAGCACGTAGGAAGGAGTACCTTTTCAACGGTGTATCGAACACTAAATTTTTTGACTACTTTTATGTTGAAAATTTTGATGTCGAGTATCTCAGATACAATAGCATCGCAAGCACGTACATCGTACATTAAATTTTGTGACTACTTTTTTGTTGAAAATTTTGATGTCGAGTATCTCAGATACAATAGCATCGAAGCACGTAGGAAGGAGTACCTTTTCAACGGTGTATGGAACACTAAATTTTTTGACTACTTTTATGTTGAAAATTTTGATGTCGAGTATCTCAGATACAATAGCATCGCAAGCACGTAGGAAGGAGTACCTTTTCAACGGTGTATCGAACACTAAATTTTTTGACTACTTTTATGTTGAAAATTTTGATGTCGAGTATCTCAGATACAATAGCATCGCAAGCACGTACATCGTACATTAAATTTTGTGACTACTTTTTTGTTGAAAATTTTGATGTCGAGTATCTCAGATACAATAGCATCGAAGCACGTAGGAAGGAGTACCTTTTCAACGGTGTATGGAACACTAAATTTTTTGACTACTTTTTTGTTGAAAATTTTGATGTCGAGTATCTCAGATACAATAGCATCGCAAGCACGTAGGAGGGAATACCTTTTCAACGGTGTATCGAACAATAAATTTTTTGATTACTTTTTTGTTGAAAATTTTGATGTCGAGTATCTCAGATACAATAGCATCGCAAGCCCGTACATCGTACATTAAATTTTGTGACTACTTTTTTTTTGAAAATTTTGATGTCGAGTATCTCAGATACAATAGCATCGCAAGCACGTAGGAAGGAGTACCTTTTCACCGGTGTATCGAACATTAAATTTTGTGACTACTTTTTTGTTGAAAATTTTGATGTCGAGTATCTTAGATACAATAGCATCGCAAGCACGTAGGAAGGAGTACCTTTTCAACGGTGTATCGAACATTAAATTTTGTGACTACTTTTTTGTTGAAAATTTTGATGTCGAGTATCTCAGATACAATAGCATCGCAAGCACGTCCATCGTACATTAAATTTTGTGACTACTTTTTTGTTGAAAATTTTGATGTCGAGTATCTCAGATACAATAGCATCGCAAGCACGTAGGAAGGAGTACCTTTTCAACGGTGTTTCGAACATTAAATTTTGTGACCACTTTTTTGTTGAAAATTTTGATGTCGAGTATCTCAGATACAATAGCATCGCAAGCACGTAAAAAGGAGTACCTTTTCAACGGTGTATCGAACATTAAATTTTTTGACTACTTTTTTGTTGAAAATTTTGATGTCGGGTATCTCAGATACAATAGCATCGCAAGCACGTACATCGTACATTAAATTTTGTGACTACTTTTTTGTTGAAAATTTTGATGTCGAGTATCTCAGATACAATAGCATCGCAAGCACGTAAATCGAACATTAAATTTTGTGACTACTTTTTTGTTGAAAATTTTGATGTCGAGTATCTCAGATACAATAGCATCGCAAGCACGTACATAGTACATTAAATTTTGTGACTAATTTTTTGTTGAAAATTTTGATGTCGAGTATCTCAGATACAATAGCATCGCTAGCACGTAGAAAGGAGTACCTTTTCAACGGTGTATCGAACATTAAATTTTGTGACTACTTTTTTGTTGAAAATTTTGATGTCGAGTATCTCAGATACAATAGCATCGCAAGCACGTAGGAAGGAGTACCTTTTCAACGGTGTTTCGAACATTAAATTTTGTGACCACTTTTTTGTTGAAAATTTTGATGTCGAGTATCTCAGATACAATAGCATCGCAAGCACGTCCATCGTACATTAAATTTTGTGACTACTTTTTTGTTGAAAATTTTGATGTCGAGTATCTCAGATACAATAGCATCGCAAGCACGTACATCGTACATTAAATTTTGTGACTACTTTTTTGTTGAAAATTTTGATGTCGAGTATCTCAGATACAATAGCATCGCAAGCACGTAGAAAGGAGTACCTTTTCAACGGTGTATCGAACATTAAATTTTGTGACTACTTTTTTGTTGAAAATTTTGATGTCGAGTATCTCAGATACAATAGCATCGCAAGCACGTAGGAAGGAGTACCTTTTCAACGGTGTTTCGAACATTAAATTTTGTGACCACTTTTTTGTTGAAAAT
This sequence comes from Eupeodes corollae, assembly GCF_945859685.1. Taxonomy (NCBI): domain Eukaryota; kingdom Metazoa; phylum Arthropoda; class Insecta; order Diptera; family Syrphidae; genus Eupeodes; species Eupeodes corollae. The sequence goes on from NW_026605130.1 coordinate 165,804, forward strand.
TTTGATGTCGAGTATCTCAGATACAATAGCATCGCAAGCACGTCCATCGTACATTAAATTTTGTGACTACTTTTTTGTTGAAAATTTTGATGTCGAGTATCTCAGATACAATAGCATCGCAAGCACGTCCATCGTACATTAAATTTTGTGACTACTTTTTTGTTGAAAATTTTGATGTCGAGTATCTCAGATACAATAGCATCGCAAGCACGTACATCGTACATTAAATTTTGTGACTACTTTTTTGTTGAAAATTTTGATGTCGAGTATCTCAGATACAATAGCATCGCAAGCACGTAGAAAGGAGTACCTTTTCAACGGTGTATCGAACATTAAATTTTGTGACTACTTTTTTGTTGAAAATTTTGATGTCGAGTATCTCAGATACAATAGCATCGCAAGCACGTAGGAAGGAGTACCTTTTCAACGGTGTTTCGAACATTAAATTTTGTGACCACTTTTTTGTTGAAAATTTTGATGTCGAGTATCTCAGATACAATAGCATCGCAAGCACGTCCATCGCACATAAAATTTTGTGACTACTTTTTTGTTGAAAATTTTGATGTCGAGTATCTCAGATACAATAGCATCGCAAGCACGTAGGAAGGAGTACCTTTTCAACGGTGTTTCGAACATTAAATTTTGTGACCACTTTTTTGTTGAAAATTTTGATGTCGAGTATCTCAGATACAATAGCATCGCAAGCACGTAGAAAGGAGTACCTTTTCAACGGTGTATCGAACATTAAATTTTATGACTACTTTTTTTTTGAAAATTTTGATGTCGAGTATCTCAGATACAATAGCATCGCAAGCACGTACATCGTACATTAAATTTTGTGACTACTTTTTTGTTGAAAATTTTGATGTCGAGTATCTCAGATACAATAGCATCGCAAGCACGTAGAAAGGAGTACCTTTTCAACGGTGTATCGAACATTAAATTTTGTGACTACTTTTTTGTTGAAAATTTTGATGTCGAGTATCTCAGATACAATAGCAACGCAATTTTGTGACTACTTTTTTGTTGAAAATTTTGATGTCGAGTATCTCAGATTCAATAGCATCGCAAGCACGTACATCGTACATTAAATTTTGTGACTACTTTTTTGTTGAAAATTTTGATGTCGAGTATCTCAGTTACAATAGCATCGCAAGCACGTAGGAAGGAGTACCTTTTCAACGGTGTATCGAACATTAAATTTTGTGACTTCTTTTTTGTTGAAAATTTTGATGTCGAGTATCTTAGATACAATAGCATCGCAAGCACGTAGGAAGGAGTACCTTTTCAACGGTGTATCGAACATTAAATTTTGTGACTACTTTTTTGTTGAAAATTTTGATGTCGAGTATCTCAGATACAATAGCATCACAAGCACGTAGGAAGGAGTACCTTTTCAACGGTGTTTCGAACATTAAATTTTGTGACCACTTTTTTGTTGAAAATTTTGATGTCGAGTATCTCAGATACAATAGCATCGCAAGCACGTAGAAAGGAGTACCTTTTCAACGGTGTATCGAACATTAAATTTTGTGACTACTTTTTTGTTGAAAATTTTGATGTCGAGTATCTCAGATACAATAGCATCGCAAGCACGTACATCGTACATTAAATTTTGTGACTACTTTTTTGTTGAAAATTTTGATGTCGAGTATCTCAGATACAATAGCATCGCAAGCACGTACATCGTACATTAAATTTTGTGACTACTTTTTTTTTGAAAATTTTGATGTCGAGTATCTCAGTTACAATAGCATCGCAAGCACGTAGGAAGGAGTACCTTTTCAACGGTGTATCGAACATTAAATTTTGTGACTACTTTTTTGTTGAAAATTTTTAAGTCGAGTATCTTAGATACAATAGCATCGCAAGCACGTAGGAAGGAGTACCTTTTCAACGGTGTATCGAACATTAAATTTTGTGACTACTTTTTTGTTGAAAATTTTGATGTCGAGTATCTCAGATACAATAGCATCGCAAGCACGTAGGAAGGAGTACCTTTTCAACGGTGTATCGAACATTAAATTTTGTGACTACTTTTTTGTTGAAAATTTTGATGTCGAGTATCTCAGATACAATAGCATCGCAAGCACGTACATCGTACATTAAATTTTGTGACTACTTTTTTGTTGAAAATTTTGATGTCGAGTATCTCAGATACAATAGCATCGCAAGCACGTAGGAAGGAGTACCTTTTCAACGGTGTTTCGAACATTAAATTTTGTGACCACTTTTTTGTTGAAAATTTTGATGTCGAGTATCTCAGATACAATAGCATCGCAAGCACGTCCATCGTACATTAAATTTTGTGACTACTTTTTTGTTGAAAATTTTGATGTCGAGTATCTCAGATACAATAGCATCGCAAGCACGTCCATCGTACATTAAATTTTGTGACTACTTTTTTGTTGAAAATTTTGATGTCGAGTATCTCAGATACAATAGCATCGCAAGCACGTACATCGTACATTAAATTTTGTGACTACTTTTTTGTTGAAAATTTTGATGTCGAGTATCTCAGATACAATAGCATCGCAAGCACGTAGAAAGGAGTACCTTTTCAACGGTGTATCGAACATTAAATTTTGTGACTACTTTTTTGTTGAAAATTTTGATGTCGAGTATCTCATATACAATAGCATCGCAAGCACGTAGGAAGGAGTACCTTTTCAACGGTGTTTCGAACATTAAATTTTGTGACCACTTTTTTGTTGAAAATTTTGATGTCGAGTATCTCAGATACAATAGCATCGCAAGCACGTCCATCGCACATTAAATTTTGTGACTACTTTTTTGTTGAAAATTTTGATGTCGAGTATCTCAGATACAATAGCATCGCAAGCACGTAGGAAGGAGTACCTTTTCAACGGTGTTTCGAACATTAAATTTTGTGACCACTTTTTTGTTGAAAATTTTGATGTCGAGTATCTCAGATACAATAGCATCGCAAGCACGTAGAAAGGAGTACCTTTTCAACGGTGTATCGAACATTAAATTTTATGACTACTTTTTTTTTGAAAATTTTGATGTCGAGTATCTCAGATACAATAGCATCGCAAGCACGTACATCGTACATTAAATTTTGTGACTACTTTTTTGTTGAAAATTTTGATGTCGAGTATCTCAGATACAATAGCATCGCAAGCACGTAGAAAGGAGTACCTTTTCAACGGTGTATCGAACATTAAATTTTGTGACTACTTTTTTGTTGAAAATTTTGATGTCGAGTATCTCAGATACAATAGCAACGCAATTTTGTGACTACTTTTTTGTTGAAAATTTTGATGTCGAGTATCTCAGATTCAATAGCATCGCAAGCACGTACATCGTACATTAAATTTTGTGACTACTTTTTTGTTGAAAATTTTGATGTCGAGTATCTCAGTTACAATAGCATCGCAAGCACGTAGGAAGGAGTACCTTTTCAACGGTGTATCGAACATTAAATTTTGTGACTTCTTTTTTGTTGAAAATTTTGATGTCGAGTATCTTAGATACAATAGCATCGCAAGCACGTAGGAAGGAGTACCTTTTCAACGGTGTATCGAACATTAAATTTTGTGACTACTTTTTTGTTGAAAATTTTGATGTCGAGTATCTCAGATACAATAGCATCACAAGCACGTAGGAAGGAGTACCTTTTCAACGGTGTTTCGAACATTAAATTTTGTGACCACTTTTTTGTTGAAAATTTTGATGTCGAGTATCTCAGATACAATAGCATCGCAAGCACGTAGAAAGGAGTACCTTTTCAACGGTGTATCGAACATTAAATTTTGTGACTACTTTTTTGTTGAAAATTTTGATGTCGAGTATCTCAGATACAATAGCATCGCAAGCACGTACATCGTACATTAAATTTTGTGACTACTTTTTTGTTGAAAATTTTGATGTCGAGTATCTCAGATACAATAGCATCGCAAGCACGTACATCGTACATTAAATTTTGTGACTACTTTTTTTTTGAAAATTTTGATGTCGAGTATCTCAGTTACAATAGCATCGCAGGCACGTAGGAAGGAGTACCTTTTCAACGGTGTATCGAACATTAAATTTTGTGACTACTTTTTTGTTGAAAATTTTTAAGTCGAGTATCTTAGATACAATAGCATCGCAAGCACGTAGGAAGGAGTACCTTTTCAACGGTGTATCGAACATTAAATTTTGTGACTACTTTTTTGTTGAAAATTTTGATGTCGAGTATCTCAGATACAATAGCATCGCAAGCACGTACATCGTACATTAAATTTTGTGACTACTTTTTTGTTGAAAATTTTGATGTCGAGTATCTCAGATACAATAGCATCGAAGCACGTAGGAAGGAGTACCTTTTCAACGGTGTATGGAACACTAAATTTTTTGACTACTTTTTTGTTGAAAATTTTGATGTCAAGTATCTCAGATACAATAGCATCGCAAGCACGTACAACGTACATTAAATTTGTTGACTACTTTTTTGTTGAAAATTTTGATGTCGAGTATCTCAGATACAATAGCATCGCAAGCACGTAGGAAGGAGTACCTTTTCAACGGTGTATCGAACACTAAATTTTTTGACTACTTTTATGTTGAAAATTTTGATGTCGAGTATCTCAGATACAATAGCATCGCAAGCACGTACATCGTACATTAAATTTTGTGACTACTTTTTTGTTGAAAATTTTGATGTCGAGTATCTCAGATACAATAGCATCGAAGCACGTAGGAAGGAGTACCTTTTCAACGGTGTATGGAACACTAAATTTTTTGACTACTTTTTTGTTGAAAATTTTGATGTCGAGTATCTCAGATACAATAGCAACGCAAGCACGTACATCGTACATTTAATTTTGTGACTACGTTTTTGTTGAAAATTTTGATGTCGAGTATCTCAGATACAATAGCATCGCAAGCACGTAGGAAGGAGTACCTTTTCAACGGTGTATCGAACATTAAATTTTGTGACTACTTTTTTGTTGAAAATTTTGATGTCGAGTATCTCAGATACAATAGCATCGCAAGCACGTAGGAAGGAGTACCTTTTCAACGGTGCATGGAACATTAAATTTTGTGGCTACTTTTTTGTTGAAAATTTTGGTGTCGAGTATCTCAGATACAATAGCATCGCAAGCACGTAGGAAGGAGTACCTTTTCAACGGTGTATCGAACACTAAATTTTTTTACTACTTTTATGTTGAAAATTTTGATGTCGAGTATCTCAGATACAATAGCATCGCAAGCACGTACATCGTACATTAAATTTTGTGACTACTTTTTTGTTGAAAATTTTGATGTCGAGTATCTCAGATACAATAGCATCGAAGCACGTAGGAAGGAGTACCTTTTCAACGGTGTATGGAACACTAAATTTTTTGACTACTTTTTTGTTGAAAATTTTGATGTCGAGTATCTCAGATACAATAGCATCGCACGCACGTACATCGTACATTTAATTTTGTGATTACGTTTTTGTTGAAAATTTTGATGTCGAGTATCTCAGATACAATAGCATCGCAAGCACGTACATCGTACATTTAATTTTGTGACTACGTTTTTGTTGAAAATTTTGATGTCCAGTATCTCAGATACAATAGCATCGCAAGCACGTAGGAAGGAGTACCTTTTCAACGGTGTATCGAACATTAAATTTTGTGACTACTTTTTTGTTGAAAATTTTGATGTCGAGTATCTCAGATACAATAGCATTGCAAGCACGTACATCGAACATTAAATTTTGTGACTACTTTTTTGTTGAAAATTTTGATGTCGAGTATCTCAGATACAATAGCATCGCAAGGACGTACATCGTACATGAAATTTTGTGACTACTTTTTTGTTGAAAATTTTGATGTCGAGTATCTCAGATACAATAGCATCGCAAGCACGTACATCGTACATTAAATTTTGTGACTACTTTTTTTTTGAAAATTTTGATGTCGAGTATCTCAGATACAATAGCATCGCAAGCACGTAGGAAGGAGTACCTTTTCAACGGTGTATCGAACATTAAATTTTGTGACTACTTTTTTGTTGAAAATTTTGATGTCGAGTATCTTAGATACAATAGCATCGCAAGCACGTAATAAGGAGTACCTTTTCAACGGTGTATCGAACATTAAATTTTGTGACTACTTTTTTGTTGAAAATTTTGATGTCGAGTATCTCAGATACAATAGCATCGCAAGCACGTCCATCGTACATTAAATTTTGTGACTACTTTTTTGTTGAAAATTTTGATGTCGAGTATCTCAGATACAATAGCATCGCAAGCACGTAGGAAGGAGGACCTTTTCAACGGTGTTTCGAACATTAAATTTTGTGACCACTTTTTTGTTGAAAATTTTGATGTCGAGTATCTCAGATACAATAGCATCGCAAGCACGTAGAAAGGAGTACCTTTTCAACGGTGTATCGAACATTAAATTTGGTGACTACTTTTTTGTTGAAAATTTTGATGTCGAGTATCTCAGATACAATAGCATCGCAAGCACGTACACCGTACATTAAATTTTGTGACTACTTTTTTGTTGAAAATTTTGATGTCGGAGTATCTCAGATACAATAGCATCGCAAGCACGTCCATCGTACATTAAATTTTGTGACTATTTTTTTGTTGAAAATTTTGATGTCGAGTGTCTCAGATACAATAGCATCGCAAGCACGTACATCGTACATTAAATTTTGTGACTACTTTTTTGTTGAAAATTTTGATGTCGAGTATCTCAGATACAATAGCATCGCAAGCACGTAGGAAGGAGTACCTTTTCAACGGTGTATCGAACACTAAATTTTTTGACTACTTTTATGTTGAAAATTTTGATGTCGAGTATCTCAGATACAATAGCATCGCAAGCACGTACATCGTACATTAAATTTTGTGACTACTTTTTTGTTGAAAATTTTGATGTCGAGTATCTCAGATACAATAGCATCGAAGCACGTAGGAAGGAGTACCTTTTCAACGGTGTATCGAACACTAAATTTTTTGACTACTTTTTTGTTGAAAATTTTGATGTCGAGTATCTCAGATACAATAGCATCGCAAGCACGTACGTCGTACATTTAATTTTGTGACTACATTTTTGTTAAAAAATTTTGATGTCGAGTATCTCAGATACAATAGCATCGCAAGCACGTAGGAAGGAGTACCTTTTCAACGGTGTATCGAACATTAAATTTTGTGACTACTTTTTTGTTGAAAGTTTTGAAGTCGAGTATCTCAGATACAATAGCATCGAAAGCACGTACATCGTACATTAAATTTTGTGACTACTTTTTTGTTGAAAATTTTGATGTCGAGTATCTCAGATACAATAGCATCGCAAGCACGTACATCGTACATTAAATTTTGTGACTACTTTTTTGTTGAAAATTTTGATGTCGAGTATCTCAGATACAATAGCATCGAAGCACGTAGGAAGGAGTACCTTTTCAACGGTGTATCGAACACTAAATTTTTTGACTACTTTTTTGTTGAAAATTTTGATGTCGAGTATCTCAGATACAATAGCATCGCAAGCACGTACATCGAACATTAAATTTTGTGACTACTTTTTTGTTGAAAATTTTGATGTCGAGTATCTCAGATACAATAGCATCGCAAGCACGTAGAAAGGAGTACCTTTTCAACGGTGTATCGAACATTAAATTTTGTGACTACTTTTTTGTTGAAAATTTTGATGTCGAGTATTTCAGATACAATAGCATCGCAAGCACGTAGGAAGGAGTACCTTTTCAACGGTGTTTCGAACATTAAATATTGTGACTACTTTTTTGTTGAAAATTTTGATGTCGAGTATCTCAGATACAATAGCATCGCAAGCACGTCCATCGTACATTAAATTTTGTGACTACTTTTTTGTTGAAAATTTTGATGTCGAGTATCTCGGATACAATAGCATCGCAAGCACGTAGGAAGGAGTACCTTTTCAACGGTGTATCGAACATTAAATTTTGTGACTACTTTTTTGTTGAAAATTTTGATGTCGAGTATCTCAGATACAATAGCATCGCAAGCACGTACATCGTACATTAAATTTTGTGACAACTTTTTTGTTGAAAATTTTGATGTCGAGTATCTCAGATACAATAGCATCGCAAGCACGTACATCGTCATTAAATTTTGTGACTACTTTTTTGTTGAAAATTTTGATGTCCAGTATCTCAGATACAATAGCATCGCAAGCACGTAGTAAGGAGTACCTTTCCAACGGAGTATCGAACATTAAATTTTTTGACTACTTTTTTGTTGAAAATTTTGATGTCGAGTATCTCAGATACAATAGCATCGCAAGCACGTACATCGTACATTAAATTTTGTGACTACTTTTTTGTTGAAAATTTTGATGTCGAGTATCTCAGATACAATAGCATCGCAAGCACGTCCATCGTACATTAAATTTTGTGACTTTTTTTTTGTTGAAAATTTTGATGTCGAGCATCTCAGATACAATAGCATCGCAAGCACGTACATCGTACATTAAATTTTGTGACTACTTTTTTGTTGAAAATTTTGATGTCGAGTATCTCAGATACAATAGCATCGCAAGCACGTAGGAAGGAGTACCTTTTCAACGGTGTATCGAACACTAAATTTTTTGACTACTTTTTTGTTGAAAATTTTGATGTCGAGTATCTCAGATACAATAGCATCGCAAGCACGTACATAGTACATTAAATTTTGTGACTACTTTTTTGTTGAAAATTTTGATGTCGAGTATCTCAGATACAATAGCATCGCAAGCACGTAGGAAGGAGTACCTTTTCAACGGTGTATCGAACACTAAATTTTTTGACTACTTTTTTGTTGAAAATTTTGATGTCGAGTATCTCAGATACAATAGCATCGCAAGCACGTAGGAAGGAGTACCTTTTCAACGGTGTATCGAACATTAAATTTTGTGACTACTTTTTTGTTGAAAATTTTGATGTCGAGTATCTCAGATACAATAGCATCAAAAGCACCTACATCGTACATTAAATTTTTTGACTACTTTTTTGTTGAAAATTTTGATGTCGAGTATCTCAGATACAATAGCATCGCAAGCACGTAGGAAGGAGTACCTTTCCAACGGTGTATCGAACATTAAATTTTGTGACTACTTTTTTGTTGAAAATTTTGATGTCGAGTATCTTAGATACAATAGCATCGCAAGCACGTAGGAAGGAGTACCTTTTCAACGGTGTATCGAACATTAAATTTTGTGACTACTTTTTTGTTGAAAATTTTGATGTCGAGTATCTCAGATACAATAGCATTGCAAGCACGTAGGAAGGAGTACCTTTTCAACGGTGTTTCGAACATTAAATATTGTGACTACTTTTTTGTTGAAAATTTTGATGTCGAGTATCTCAGATACAATAGCATCGCAAGCACGTCCATCGTACATTAAATTTTGTGACCACTTTTTTGTTGAAAATTTTGATGTCGAGTATCTCAGATACAATAGCATCGCAAGCACGAAGGAAGGAGTACCTTTTGAACGGTGTATCGAACATTAAATTTTGTGACTACTTTTTTGTTGAAAATTTTGATGTCGAGTATCTCAGATACAATAGCATCGCAAGCACGTACATCGTACATTAAATTTTGTGACTACTTTTTTGTTGAAAATTTTGATGTCGAGTATCTCAGATACAATAGCATCGCAAGCACGTCCATCGTACATTAAATTTTGTGACTACTTTTTTGTTGAAAATTTTGATGTCGAGTATCTCAGATACAATAGCATCGCAAGCACGTACATCGTACATTAAATTTTGTGACTACTTTTTTGTTGAAAATTTTGATGTCGAGTATCTCAGATAGAATAGCATCGCAAGCACGTACATCGTACATTAAATTTTGTGACTACTTTTTTGTTGAAAATTTTGATGTCGAATATCTCAGATACAATAGCATCGCAAGCACGTACATCGTACATTAAATTTTAAGACTACTTTTTTGTTGAAAATTTTGATGTCGAGTATCTCAGATACAAAAGCATCGCAAGCACGTACATCGTACATTAAATTTTGTGACTACTTTTTTGTTGAAAAGTTTGATGTCGAGTATCTAAGATACAATAGCATCGCAAGCACGTAGGAAGGAGTACCTTTTCAACGGTGTATCGAACATTAAACTTTGTGACTACTTTTTTGTTGAAAATTTTGATGTCGAGTATCTTAGATACAATAGCATCGCAAGCACGTAGGAAGGAGTACCTTTTCAACGGTGTATCGAACATTAAATTGTGTGACTACTTTTTTGTTGAAAATTTTGATGTCGAGTATCTCAGATACAATAGCATCGCAAGCACGTACATCGTACATTAAATGTTGTGACTACTTTTTTGTTGAAAATTTTGATGTCGAGTATCTCAGATACAATAGCATCGCAAGCACGTACATCGTACATTAAATGTTGTGACTACTTTTTTGTTGAAAATTTTGATGTCGAATATCTCAGATACAATAGCATCGCAAGCACGTAGGAAGGAGTACCTTTTCAACGGTGTTTCGAACATTAAATATTGTGACTACTTTTTTGTTGAAAATTTTGATGTCGAGTATCTCAGATACAATAGCATCGCAAGCACGTCCATCGTACATTAAATTTTGTGACTACTTTTTTGTTGAAAATTTTGATGTCGAGTATCTCGGATACAATAGCATCGCAAGCACGTAGGAAGGAGTACCTTTTCAACGATGTATCGAACACTAAATTGTTTGACTACTTTTTTTTTGAAAATTTTGATGTCGAGTATCTCAGATACAATAGCATCGCAAGCACGTACATCGAACATTAAATTTTGTGACTACTTTTTTGTTGAAAATTTTGATGTCGAGTATCTCAGATACAATAGCATCGCAAGCACGTACATAGTACATTAAATTTTGTGACTACTTTTTTGTTGAAAATTTTGATGTCGAGCATCTCAGATACAATAGCATCGCAAGCACGTAGGAAGGAGTACCTTTTCAACGGTGTATCGAACACTAAATTTTTTGACTACTTTTTTGTTGAAAATTTTGATGTCGAGTATCTCAGATACAATAGCATCGCAAGCACGTACATAGTACATTAAATTTTGTGACTACTTTTTTGTTGAAAATTTTGATGTCGAGTATCTCAGATACAATAGCATCGCAAGCACGTAGGAAGGAGTACCTTTTCAACGCTGTATCGAACACTAAATTTTTTGACACCTTTTTTTTTGAAAATTTTGATGTCGAGTATCTCAGATACAATAGCATCGCAAGCACGTACATCGTACATTTAATTTTGTGACTACGTTTTTGTTGAAAATTTTGATGTCGAGTATCTCAGATACAATAGCATCACAAGCACATAGGAAGGAGTACCTTTTCAACGGTGTATCGAACATTAAATTTTGTGACTACTTTTTTGTTGAAAATTTTGATGTCGAGTATCTCGGATACAATAGCATCGAAAGCACGTACATTGTACATTAAATTTTTTGACTACTTTTTTGTTGAAAATTTTGATGTCGAGTATCTCAGATACAATAGCATCGCAAGCACGTCCATCGTACATTAAATTTTGTGACTACTTTTTTGTTGAAAATTTTGATGTCGAGTATCTCGGATACAATAGCATCGCAAGCACGTAGGAAGGAGTACCTTTTCAACGGTGTATCGAACATTAAATTTTGTGACTACTTTTTTGTTGAAAATTTTGATGTCGAGTATCTCAGATACAATAGCATCGCAAGCACTTACATCGTACATTAAATTTTGTGACAACTTTTTTGTTGAAAATTTTGATGTCGAGTATCTCAGATACAATAGCATCGCAAGCACGTACATCGTCATTAAATTTTGTGACTACTTTTTTGTTGAAAATTTTGATGTCGAGTATCTCAGATACAATAGCATCGCAAGCACGTAGTAAGGAGTACCTTTCCAACGGAGTATCGAACATTAAATTTTTTGACTACTTTTTTGTTGAAAATTTTGATGTCGAGTATCTCAGATACAATAGCATCGCAAGCACGTACATCGTACATTAAATTTTGTGACTACTTTTTTGTTGAAAATTTTGATGTCGAGTATCTCAGATACAATAGCATCGCAAGCACGTCCATCGTACATTAAATTTTGTGACTTTTTTTTTGTTGAAAATTTTGATGTCGAGCATCTCAGATACAATAGCATCGCAAGCACGTACATCGTACATTAAATTTTGTGACTACTTTTTTGTTGAAAATTTTGATGTCGAGTATCTCAGATACAATAGCATCGCAAGCACGTAGGAAGGAGTACCTTTTCAACGGTGTATCGAACACTAAATTTTTTGACTACTTTTTTGTTGAAAATTTTGATGTCGAGTATCTCAGATACAATAGCATCGCAAGCACGTACATAGTACATTAAATTTTGTGACTACTTTTTTGTTGAAAATTTTGATGTCGAGTATCTCAGATACAATAGCATCGCAAGCACGTAGGAAGGAGTACCTTTTCAACGGTGTATCGAACACTAAATTTTTTGACTACTTTTTTGTTGAAAATTTTGATGTCGAGTATCTCAGATACAATAGCATCGCAAGCACGTAGGAAGGAGTACCTTTTCAACGGTGTATCGAACATTAAATTTTGTGACTACTTTTTTGTTGAAAATTTTGATGTCGAGTATCTCAGATACAATAGCATCAAAAGCACCTACATCGTACATTAAATTTTTTGACTACTTTTTTGTTGAAAATTTTGATGTCGAGTATCTCAGATACAATAGCATCGCAAGCACGTAGGAAGGAGTACCTTTCCAACGGTGTATCGAACATTAAATTTTGTGACTACTTTTTTGTTGAAAATTTTGATGTCGAGTATCTTAGATACAATAGCATCGCAAGCACGTAGGAAGGAGTACCTTTTCAACGGTGTATCGAACATTAAATTTTGTGACTACTTTTTTGTTGAAAATTTTGATGTCGAGTATCTCAGATACAATAGCATTGCAAGCACGTAGGAAGGAGTACCTTTTCAACGGTGTTTCGAACATTAAATATTGTGACTACTTTTTTGTTGAAAATTTTGATGTCGAGTATCTCAGATACAATAGCATCGCAAGCACGTCCATCGTACATTAAATTTTGTGACCACTTTTTTGTTGAAAATTTTGATGTCGAGTATCTCAGATACAATAGCATCGCAAGCACGAAGGAAGGAGTACCTTTTGAACGGTGTATCGAACATTAAATTTTGTGACTACTTTTTTGTTGAAAATTTTGATGTCGAGTATCTCAGATACAATAGCATCGCAAGCACGTACATCGTACACTAAATTTTGTGACTACTTTTTTGTTGAAAATTTTGATGTCGAGTATCTCAGATACAATAGCATCGCAAGCACGTCCATCGTACATTAAATTTTGTGACTACTTTTTTGTTGAAAATTTTGATGTCGAGTATCTCAGATACAATAGCATCGCAAGCACGTACATCGTACATTAAATTTTGTGACTACTTTTTTGTTGAAAATTTTGATGTCGAGTATCTCAGATAGAATAGCATCGCAAGCACGTACATCGTACATTAAATTTTGTGACTACTTTTTTGTTGAAAATTTTGATGTCGAATATCTCAGATACAATAGCATCGCAAGCACGTACATCGTACATTAAATTTTAAGACTACTTTTTTGTTGAAAATTTTGATGTCGAGTATCTCAGATACAAAAGCATCGCAAGCACGTACATCGTACATTAAATTTTGTGACTACTTTTTTGTTGAAAAGTTTGATGTCGAGTATCTCAGATACAATAGCATCGCAAGCACGTAGGAAGGAGTACCTTTTCAACGGTGTATCGAACATTAAACTTTGTGACTACTTTTTTGTTGAAAATTTTGATGTCGAGTATCTTAGATACAATAGCATCGCAAGCACGTAGGAAGGAGTACCTTTTCAACGGTGTATCGAACATTAAATTGTGTGACTACTTTTTTGTTGAAAATTTTGATGTCGAGTATCTCAGATACAATAGCATCGCAAGCACGTACATCGTACATTAAATGTTGTGACTACTTTTTTGTTGAAAATTTTGATGTCGAGTATCTCAGATACAATAGCATCGCAAGCACGTACATCGTACATTAAATGTTGTGACTACTTTTTTGTTGAAAATTTTAATGTCGAATATCTCAGATACAATAGCATCGCAAGCACGTAGGAAGGAGTACCTTTTCAACGGTGTTTCGAACATTAAATATTGTGACTACTTTTTTGTTGAAAATTTTGATGTCGAGTATCTCAGATACAATAGCATCGCAAGCACGTCCATCGTACATTAAATTTTGTGACTACTTTTTTGTTGAAAATTTTGATGTCGAGTATCTCGGATACAATAGCATCGCAAGCACGTAGGAAGGAGTACCTTTTCAACGGTGTATCGAACATTAAATTTTGTGACTACTTTTTTGTTGAAAATTTTGATGTCGAGTATCTCAGATACAATAGCATCGCAAGCACGTACATCGTACATTAAATTTTGTGACAACTTTTTTATTGAAAATTTTGATGTCGAGTATCTCAGATACAATAGCTTCGCAAGCACGTACATCGTACATTAAATTTTGTGACTACTTTTTTGTTGAAAATTTTGATGTCGAGTATCTCAGTAACAATAGCATCGCAAGCACGTAGGAAGGAGTACCTTTTCAACGATGTATCGAACACTAAATTGTTTGACTACTTTTTTGTTGAAAATTTTGATGTCGAGTATCTCAGATACAATAGCATCGCAAGCACGTACATCAAACATTAAATTTTGTGACTACTTTTTTGTTGAAAATTTTGATGTCGAGTATCTCAGATACAATAGCATCGCAAGCACGTACATAGTACATTAAATTTTGTGACTACTTTTTTGTTGAAAATTTTGATGTCGAGCATCTCAGATACAATAGCATCGCAAGCACGTAGGAAGGAGTACCTTTTCAACGGTGTATCGAACACTAAATTTTTTGACTACTTTTTTGTTGAAAATTTTGATGTCGAGTATCTCAGATACAATAGCATCGCAAGCACGTACATAGTACATTAAATTTTGTGACTACTTTTTTGTTGAAAATTTTGATGTCGAGTATCTCAGATACAATAGCATCGCAAGCACGTAGGAAGGAGTACCTTTTCAACGGTGTATCGAACACTAAATTTTTTGACACCTTTTTTTTTGAAAATTTTGATGTCGAGTATCTCAGATACAATAGCATCGCAAGCACGTACATCGTACATTTAATTTTGTGACTACGTTTTTGTTGAAAATTTTGATGTCGAGTATCTCAGATACAATAGCATCACAAGCACATAGGAAGGAGTACCTTTTCAACGGTGTATCGAACATTAAATTTTGTGACTACTTTTTTGTTGAAAATTTTGATGTCGAGTATCTCGGATACAATAGCATCGAAAGCACGTACATTGTACATTAAATTTTTTGACTACTTTTTTGTTGAAAATTTTGATGTCGAGTATCTCAGATACAATAGCATCGCAAGCACGTACATCGTACATTAAATTTTGTGACTACTTTTTTGTTGAAAATTTTGATGTCGAGTATCTCAGATACAATAGCATCGCAAGCACGTAGGAAGGAGTACCTTTTCAACGGTGTATCGAACATTAAATTTTGTGACTACTTTTTTGTTGAAAATTTTGATGTCGAGTATCTTAGATACAATAGCATCGCAAGCACGTAGGAAGGAGTACCTTTTCAACGGTGTATCGAACATTAAATTTTGTGACTACTTTTTTGTTGAAAATTTTGATGTCGAGTATCTCAGATACAATAGCATCGCAAGCACGTAGGAAGGAGTACCTTTTCAACGGTGTTTCGAACATTAAATATTGTGACTACTTTTTTGTTGAAAATTTTGATGTCGAGTATCTCAGATACAATAGCATCGCAAGCACGTAGAAAGGAGTACCTTTTCAACGGTGTATCGAACATTAAATTTTGTGACTACTTTTTTGTTGAAAATTTTGATGTCGAGTATCTCAGATACAATAGCATCGCAGGCACGTAGGAAGGAGTACCTTTTCAACGGTGTATCGAACATTAAATTTTGTGACTACTTTTTTTTTGAAAATTTTGATGTCGAGTATCTCAGATACAATAGCATCGCAAGCACGTACATCGTACATTAAATGTTGTGACTACTTTTTTGTTGAAAATTTTGATGTCGAGTATCTCAGATACAATAGCATCGCAAGCACGTACATCGTACATTAAATTTTGTGACTACTTTTTTGTTGAAAATTTTGATGTCGAGTATCTCAGATACAATAGCATCGCAAGCACGTAGGAAGGAGTACCTTTTCAACGGTGTATCGAACATTAAATTTTTAGACTACTTTTTTGTTGAAAATTTTGATTTCGAGTATCTCAGATACAATAGCATCGCAAGCACGTAGGAAGGAGTACCTTTTCAACGTTTCGAACATTAAATTTTGTGACCACTTTTTTGTTGAAAATTTTGATGTCGAGTATCTCAGATACAATAGCATCGCAAGCACGTTCATCGTACATTAAATTTTGTGACTACTTTTTTGTTGAAATTTTGATGTCGAGTATCTCAGATACAATAGCATCGCAAGCACGTCCATCGTACATTTAATTTTGTGACTACTTTTTTGTTGAAAATTTTGATGTCGAGTATCTCAGATACAATAGCATCGCAAGCACGTACAACGTACATTAAATTTTTTGTTGAAAATTTTGATGTCGAGTATCTCAGATACTATAGCATCGCAAGTACGTAGGAAGGAGTACCTTTTCAACGGTGTATCGAACACTAAATTTTTTGACTACTTTTATGTTGAAAATTTTGATGTCGAGTATCTCAGATACAATAGCATCGCAAGCACGTACATCGTACATTAAATTTTGTGACTACTTTTTTGTTGAAAATTTTGATGTCGAGTATCTCAGATACAATAGCATCGCAAGCACGTACATCGTACATTAAATTTTGTGACTACTTTTTTGTTGAAAATTTTGATGTCGAGTATCTCAGATACAATAGCATCGCAAGCACGTAGGAAGGAGTACCTTTTCAACGATGTATCGGACACTAAATTTTTTGACTACTTTTTTGTTGAAAATTTTGATGTCGAGTATCTCAGATACAATAGCATCGCAAGCACGTACATCGAACATTAAATTTTGTGACTACTTTTTTGTTGAAAATTTTGATGTCGAGTATCTCAGATACAATAGCATCGCAAGCACGTCCATCGTACATTAAATTTTGTGACTACTTTTTTGTTGAAAATTTTGATGTCGAGCATCTCAGATACAATAGCATCGCAAGCACGTACATCGTACATTAAATTTTGTGACTACTTTTTTGTTGAAAATTTTGATGTCGAGTATCTCACAATAGCATCGCAAGCACGTAGGAAGGAGTACCTTTTCAACGGTGTATCGAACACTAAATTTTTTGACTACTTTTTTGTTGAAAATTTTGATGTCGAGTATCTCAGATACAATAGCATCGCAAGCACGTACATCGTACATTAAATTTTGTGACTACTTTTTTGTTGAAAATTTTGATGTCGAGTATCTCAGATACAATAGCATCGCAAGCACGTAGGAAGGAGTACCTTTTCAACGGTGTATCGAACACTAAATTTTTTGACTACTTTTTTGTTGAAAATTTTGATGTCGAGTATCTCAGATACAATAGCATCGCAAGCACGTACATCGTACATTTAATTTTGTGACTACGTTTTTGTTGAAAATTTTGATGTCGAGTATCTCAGATACAATAGCATCACAAGCACGTAGGAAGGAGTATCTTTTCAACGGTGTATCGAACATTAAATTTTGTGACTACTTTTTTGTTGAAAATTTTGATGTCGAGTATCTCAGATACAATAGCATCGCAAGCACGTACATCGTACATTAAATGTTGTGACTACTTTTTTGTTGAAAATTTTGATGTCGAGTATCTCAGATACAATAGCATCGCAAGCACGTACATCGTACATTAAATTTTGTGACTACTTTTTTGTTTGAAAATTTTGATGTCGAGTATCTCAGATACAATAGCATCGCAAGCACGTAGGAAGGAGTACCTTTTCAACGGTGTATCGAACATTAAATTTTTTGACTACTTTTTTGTTGAAAATTTTGATGTCGAGTATCTCAGATACAATAGCATCGCAAGCACGTAGGAAGGAGTACCTTTTCAACGGTGTATCGAACATTAAATTTTTTGACTACTTTTTTGTTGAAAATTTTGATGTCGAGTATCTCAGATACAATAGCATCGCAAGCACGTAGGAAGGAGTACCTTTTCAACGTTTCGAACATTAAATTTTGTGACCACTATTTTGTTGAAAATTTTGATGTCGAGTATCTCAGATACAATAGCATCGCAAGCACGTTCATCGTACATTAAATTTTGTGACTACTTTTTTGTTGAAAATTTTGATGTCGAGTATCTCAGATACAATAGCATCGCAAGCACGTAGGAAGGAGTACCTTTTCAACGTTTCGAACATTAAATTTTGTGACCACTTTTTTGTTGAAAATTTTGATGTCGAGTATCTCAGATACAATAGCATCGCAAGCACGTTCATCGTACATTAAATTTTGTGACTACTTTTTTGTTGAAAATTTTGATGTCGAGTATCTCAGATACAATAGCATCGCAAGCACGTCCATCGTACATTTAATTTTGTGACTACTTTTTTGTTGAAAATTTTGATGTCGAGTATCTCAGATACAATAGCATCGCAAGCACGTACATCGTACATTAAATTTTTTGTTGAAAATTTTGATGTCGAGTATCTCAGATACTATAGCATCGCAAGTACGTAGGAAGGAGTACCTTTTCAACGGTGTATCGAACATTAAATTTTGTGACCACTTTTTTGTTGAAAATTTTGATGTCGAGTATCTCAGATACAATAGCATCGCAAGCACGTTCATCGTACATTAAATTTTGTGACTACTTTTTTGTTGAAAATTTTGATGTCGAGTATCTCAGATACAATAGCATCGCAAGCACGTCCATCGTACATTTAATTTTGTGACTACTTTTTTGTTGAAAATTTTGATGTCGAGTATCTCAGATACAATAGCATCGCAAGCACGTACATCGTACATTAAATTTTTTGTTGAAAATTTTGATGTCGAGTATCTCAGATACTATAGCATCGCAAGTACGTAGGAAGGAGTATCTTTTCAACGGTGTATCGAACACTAAATTTTTTGACTACTTTTATGTTGAAAATTTTGATGTCGAGTATCTCAGATACAATAGCATCGCAAGCACGTACATCGTACATTAAATTTTGTGACTACTTTTTTGTTGAAAATTTTGATGTCGAGTATCTCAGATACAATAGCATCGCAAGCACGTCCATCGTACATTAAATTTTGTGACTACTTTTTTGTTGAAAATTTTGATGTCGAGTATCTCAGATACAATCGCATCGCAAGCACGTAGGAAGGAGTACCTTTTCAACGGTGTATCGAACACTAAATTTTTTGACTACTTTTTTGTTGAAAATTTTGATGTCGAGTATCTCAGATACAATAGCATCGCAAGCACGTACATCGAACATTAAATTTTGTGACTACTTTTTTGTTGAAAATTTTGATGTCGAGTATCTCAGATACAATAGCATCGCAAGCAAGTAGGAAGGAGTACCTTTTCAACGGTGTATCGAACACTAAATTTTTTGACTACTTTTTTGTTGAAAATTTTGATGTCGAGTATCTCAGATACAATAGCATCGCAAGCACGTACATAGTACATTAAATTTTGTGACTACTTTTTTGTTGAAAATTTTGATGTCGAGTATCTCAGATACAATAGCATCGCAAGCACGTAGGAAGGAGTACCTTTTCAACGGTGTATCGAACACTATATTTGTTGACTACTTTTTTGTTGAAAATTTTGATGTCGAGTATCTCAGATACAATAGCATCGCGAGCACGTACATAGTACATTAAATTTTGTGACTACTTTTTTGTTGAAAATTTTGATGTCGAGTATCTCAGATACAATAGCATCGCAAGCACGTAGGAAGGAGTACCTTTTCAACGGTGTATCGAACACTAAATTTTTTGACTACTTTTTTGTTGAAAATTTTGATGTCGAGTATCTCAGATACAATAGCATCGCAAGCACGTCCATCGTACATTTAATTTTGTGACTACGTTTTTGTTGAAAATTTTGATGTCGAGTATCTCAGATACAATAGCATCACAAGCACGTAGGAAGGAGTACCTTTTCAACGGTGTATCGAACATTAAATTTTGTGACTACTTTTTTGTTGAAAATATTGATGTCGAGTATCTCAGATACAATAGCATCGCAAGCACGTACATCGTACATTAAATGTTGTGACTACTTTTTTGTTGAAAATTTTGATGTCGAGTATCTCAGATACAATAGCATCGCAAGCACGTACATCGTACATTAAATTTTGTGACTACTTTTTTGTTGAAAATTTTGATGTCGAGTATCTCAGATACAATAGCATCGCAAGCACGTCCATCGTACGTTTAATTTTGTGACTACTTTTTTGTTGAAAATTTTGATGTCGAGTATCTCAGATACAATAGCATCGCAAGCACGTAGGAAGGAGTACCTTTTCAACGTTTCGAACATTAAATTTTGTGACCACTTTTTTGTTGAAAATTTTAATGTCGAGTATCTCAGATACAATAGCATCGCAAGCACGTTCATCGTACATTAAATTTTGTGACTACTTTTTTGTTGAAAATTTTGATGTCGAGTATCTCAGATACAATAGCATCGCAAGCACGTCCATCGTACATTTAATTTTGTGACTACTTTTTTGTTGAAAATTTTGATGTCGAGTATCTCAGATACAATAGCATCGCAAGCACGTACATCGTACATTAAATTTTTTGTTGAAAATTTTGATGTCGAGTATCTCAGATACTATAGCATCGCAAGTACGTAGAAAGGAGTACCTTTTCAACGGTGTATCGAACACTAAATTTTTTGACTACTTTTAGGTTGAAAATTTTGATGTCGAGTATCTCAGATACAATAGCATCGCAAGCACGTACATCGTACATTAAATTTTGTGACTACTTTTTTGTTGAAAATTTTGATGTCGAGTATCTCAGATACAATAGCATCGAAGCACGTAGGAAGGAGTACCTTTTCAACGGTGTATCGAACACTAAATTTTTTGACTACTTTTTTGTTGAAAATTTTGATGTCGAGTATCTCAGATACAATAGCATCGCAAGCACGTACATCGTACATTTAATTTTGTGACTACATTTTTGTTGAAAATTTTGATGTCGAGTATCTCAGATACAATAGCATCGCAAGCACGTCCATCGTACATTAAATTTTGTGACTACTTTTTTGTTGAAAATTTTGATGTCGAGTATCTCAGATACAATAGCATCGCAAGCACGTAGGAAGGAGTACCTTTTCAACGATGTATCGAACACTAAATTTTTTGACTACTTTTTTGTTGAAAATTTTGATGTCGAGTATCTCAGATACAATAGCATCGCAAGCACGTAGGAAGGAGTACCTTTTCAACGGTGTATCGAACACTAAATTTTTTGACTACTTTTTTGTTGAAAATTTTGATGTCGAGTATCTCAGATACAATAGCATCGCAAGCACGTACATCGTACATTTAATTTTGTGACTACGTTTTTGTTGAAAATTTTGATGTCGAGTATCTCAGATACAATAGCATCACAAGCACGTAGGAAGGAGTACCTTTTCAACGGTGTATCGAACATTAAATTTTGTGACTACTTTTTTGTTGAAAATTTTGATGTCGAGTATCTCAGATACAATAGCATCGCAAGCACGTACATCGTACATTAAATGTTGTGGCTACTTTTTTGTTGAAAATTTTGATGTCGAGTATCTCAGATACAATAGCATCGCAAGCACGTACATCGTACATTAAATTTTGTGACTACTTTTTTGTTGAAAATTTTGATGTCGAGTATCTCAGATACAATAGCATCGCAAGCACGTCCATCGTACGTTTAATTTTGTGACTACTTTTTTGTTGAAAATTTTGATGTCGAGTATCTCAGATACAATAGCATCGCAAGCACGTAGGAAGGAGTACCTTTTCAACGTTTCGAACATTAAATTTTGTGACCACTTTTTTGTTGAAAATTTTGATGTCGAGTATCTCAGATACAATAGCATCGCAAGCACGTACATCGTACATTAAATTTTGTGACTACTTTTTTGTTGAAAATTTTGATGTCGAGTATCTCAGATACAATAGCATCGCAAGCACGTCCATCGTACATTTAATTTTGTGACTACTTTTTTGTTGAAAATTTTGATGTCGAGTATCTCAGATACAATAGCATCGCAAGCACGTACATCGTACATTAAATTTTTTGTTGAAAATTTTGATGTCGAGTATCTCAGATACTATAGCATCGCAAGTACGTAGAAAGGAGTACCTTTTCAACGGTGTATCGAACACTAAATTTTTTGACTACTTTTAGGTTGAAAATTTTGATGTCGAGTATCTCAGATACAATAGCATCGCAAGCACGTACATCGTACATTAAATTTTGTGACTATTTTTTTGTTGAAAATTTTGATGTCGAGTATCTCAGATACAATAGCATCGAAGCACGTAGGAAGGAGTACCTTTTCAACGGTGTATCGAACACTAAATTTTTTGACTACTTTTTTGTTGAAAATTTTGATGTCGAGTATCTCAGATACAATAGCATCGCAAGCACGTACATCGTACATTTAATTTTGTGACTACATTTTTGTTGAAAATTTTGATGTCGAGTATCTCAGATACAATAGCATCGCAAGCACGTCCATCGTACATTAAATTTTGTGACTACTTTTTTGTTGAAAATTTTGATGTCGAGTATCTCAGATACAATAGCATCGCAAGCACGTAGGAAGGAGTACCTTTTCAACGATGTATCGAACACTAAATTTTTTGACTACTTTTTTGTTGAAAATTTTGATGTCGAGTATCTCAGATACAATAGCATCGCAAGCACGTACATCGAACATTAAATTTTGTGACTACTTTTTTGTTGAAAATTTTGATGTCGAGTATCTCAGATACAATAGCATCGCAAGCACGTCCATCGTACATTAAATTTTGTGACTACTTTTTTGTTGAAAATTTTGATGTCGAGCATCTCAGATACAATAGCATCGCAAGC
Organism: Eupeodes corollae; assembly: GCF_945859685.1. Lineage (NCBI taxonomy): Eukaryota > Metazoa > Arthropoda > Insecta > Diptera > Syrphidae > Eupeodes > Eupeodes corollae. Next base: position 188,962 of record NW_026605130.1, read on the forward strand.
ACGTACATCGTACATTAAATTTTGTGACTACTTTTTTGTTGAAAATTTTGATGTCGAGTATCTCAGATACAATAGCATCGCAAGCACGTAGGAAGGAGTACCTTTTCAACGGTGTATCGAACACTAAATTTTTTGACTACTTTTTTGTTGAAAATTTTGATGTCGAGTATCTCAGATACAATAGCATCGCAAGCACGTACATAGTACATTAAATTTTGTGACTACTTTTTTGTTGAAAATTTTGATGTCGAGTATCTCAGATACAATAGCATCGCAAGCACGTACATCGTACATTAAATTTTGTGACTACTTTTTTGTTGAAAATTTTGATGTCGAGTATCTCAGATACAATAGCATCGCAAGCACGTCCATCGTACGTTTAATTTTGTGACTACTTTTTTGTTGAAAATTTTGATGTCGAGTATCTCAGATACAATAGCATCGCAAGCACGTAGGAAGGAGTACCTTTTCAACGTTTCGAACATTAAATTTTGTGACCACTTTTTTGTTGAAAATTTTGATGTCGAGTATCTCAGATACAATAGCATCGCAAGCACGTTCATCGTACATTAAATTTTGTGACTACTTTTTTGTTGAAAATTTTGATGTCGAGTATCTCAGATACAATAGCATCGCAAGCACGTCCATCGTACATTTAATTTTGTGACTACTTTTTTGTTGAAAATTTTGATGTCGAGTATCTCAGATACAATAGCATCGCAAGCACGTACATCGTACATTAAATTTTTTGTTGAAAATTTTGATGTCGAGTATCTCAGATACTATAGCATCGCAAGTACGTAGAAAGGAGTACCTTTTCAACGGTGTATCGAACACTAAATTTTTTGACTACTTTTAGGTTGAAAATTTTGATGTCGAGTATCTCAGATACAATAGCATCGCAAGCACGTACATCGTACATTAAATTTTGTGACTACTTTTTTGTTGAAAATTTTGATGTCGAGTATCTCAGATACAATAGCATCGAAGCACGTAGGAAGGAGTACCTTTTCAACGGTGTATCGAACACTAAATTTTTTGACTACTTTTTTGTTGAAAATTTTAATGTCGAGTATCTCAGATACAATAGCATCGCAAGCACGTACATCGTACATTTAATTTTGTGACTACATTTTTGTTGAAAATTTTGATGTCGAGTATCTCAGATACAATAGCATCGCAAGCACGTCCATCGTACATTAAATTTTGTGACTACTTTTTTGTTGAAAATTTTGATGTCGAGTATCTCAGATACAATAGCATCGCAAGCACGTAGGAAGGAGTACCTTTTCAACGATGTATCGAACACTAAATTTTTTGACTACTTTTTTGTTGAAAATTTTGATGTCGAGTATCTCAGATACAATAGCATCGCAAGCACGTACATCGAACATTAAATTTTGTGACTACTTTTTTGTTGAAAATTTTGATGTCGAGTATCTCAGATACAATAGCATCGCAAGCACGTCCATCGTACATTAAATTTTGTGACTACTTTTTTGTTGAAAATTTTGATGTCGAGCATCTCAGATACAATAGCATCGCAAGCACGTACATCGTACATTAAATTTTGTGACTACTTTTTTGTTGAAAATTTTGATGTCGAGTATCTCAGATACAATAGCATCGCAAGCACGTAGGAAGGAGTACCTTTTCAACGGTGTATCGAACACTAAATTTTTTGACCACTTTTTTGTTGAAAATTTTGATGTCGAGTATCTCAGATACAATAGCATCGCAAGCACGTCTATCGTACATTAAATTTTGTGACTACTTTTTTGTTGAAAATTTTGATGTCGAGTATCTCAGATACAATAGCATCGCAAGCACGTAGGAAGGAGTACCTTTTCAACGGTGTATCGGACACTAAATTTTTTGACTACTTTTTTGTTGAAAATTTTGATGTCGAGTATCTCAGATACAATAGCATCGCAAGCACGTACATCGTACATTTAATTTTGTGACTACGTTTTTGTTGAAAATTTTGATGTCGAGTATCTCAGATACAATAGCATCACAAGCACGTAGGAAGGAGTACCTTTTCAACGGTGTATCGAACATTAAATTTTGTGACTACTTTTTTGTTGAAAATTTTGATGTCGAGTATCTCAGATACAATAGCATCGCAAGCACGTACATCGTACATTAAATGTTGTGACTAATTTTTTGTTGAAAATTTTGATGTCGAGTATCTCAGAAACAATAGCATCGCAAGCACGTACATCGTACATTAAATTTTGTGACTACTTTTTTGTTGAAAATTTTGATGTCGAGTATCTCAGATACAATAGCATCGCAAGCACGTAGGAAGGAATATCTTTTCAACGGTGTATCGAACATTAAATTTTTTGACTACTTTTTTGTTGAAAATTTTGATGTCGAGTATCTCAGATACAATAGCATCGCAAGCACGTCTATCGTACATTAAATTTTGTGACTACTTTTTTGTTGAAAATTTTGATGTCGAGTATCTCAGATACAATAGCATCGCAAGCACGTAGGAAGGAGTACCTTTTCAACGTTTCGAACATTAAATTTTGTGACCACTTTTTTGTTGAAAATTTTGATGTCGAGTATCTCAGATACAATAGCATCGCAAGCACGTTCATCGTACATTAAATTTTGTGACTACTTTTTTGTTGAAAATTTTGATGTCGAGTATCTCAGATACAATAGCATCGCAAGCACGTCCATCGTACATTTAATTTTGTGACTACTTTTTTGTTGAAAATTTTGATGTCGAGTATCTCAGATACAATAGCATCGCAAGCACGTACATCGTACATTAAATTTTGTGACTACTTTTTTGTTGAAAATTTTGATGTCGAGTATCTCAGATACAATAGCATCGCAAGCACGTACAACGTACATTAAATTTGTTGACTACTTTTTTGTTAAAAATTTTGATGTCGAGTATCTCAGATACAATAGCATCGCAAGCACGTAGGAAGGAGTACCTTTTCAACGGTGTATCGAAAATTAAATTTTGTGACTACTTTTTTGTTGAAAATTTTGATGTCGAGTATCTCAGATACAATAGCATCGAAAGCACGCACATCGTACATTAAATTTTTTGACTACTTTTTTGTTGAAAATTTTGATGTCGAGTATCTCAGATACAATTGCATCGAAGTACGTAGGAAGGAGTACCTTTTCAACGGTGTATCGAACACTAAATTTTTTGACTACTTTTTTGTTGAAAATTTTTATGTCGAGTATCTCAGATACAATAGCATCGCAAGCACGTACATCGTACATTTAATTTTGTGACTACGTTTTTGTTGAAAATTTTGATGTCGAGTATCTCAGATACAATAGCATCGCAAGCACGTAGGAAGGAGTACCTTTTCAACGGTGTATCGAACATTAAATTTTGTGACTACTTTTTTGTTGAAAATTTTGATGTCGAGTATCTCAGATACGATAGCATCGAAAGCACGTACATCGTACATTAAATTTTTTGACTACTTTTTTGTTGAAAATTTTGATGTCGAGTATCTCAGATACAATAGCATCGCAAGCACGTACATCGTACATTAAATTTTGTGACTACTTTTTTGTTGAAAATTTTGATGTCGAGTATCTCAGATACAATAGCATTGCAAGCACGTACATCGAACATTAAATTTTGTGCCTACTTTTTTGTTGAAAATTTTGATGTCGAGTATCTCAGATACAATAGCATCGCAAGCACGTACATCGTACATTAAATTTTGTGACTACTTTTTTGTTGAAAATTTTGATGTCGAGTATCTCAGATACAATAGCATCGCAAGCACGTACATCGTACATTAAATTTTGTGACTACTTTTTTGTTGAAAATTTTGATGTCGAGTATCTCAGATACAATAGCACCGAAGCACGTAGGAAGGAGTACCTTTTCAACGGTGTTTCGAACATTTAATTTTGTGACCACTTTTTTGTTGAAAATTTTGATGTCGAGTATCTCAGATACAATAGCATCGCAAGCACGTACATCGTACATTAAATTTTGTGACTACTTTTTTGTTGAAAATTTTGATGTCGAGTATCTCAGATACAATAGCATCGCAAGCACGTCCATCGTACATTAAATTTTGTAACTACTTGTTTGTTGAAAATTTTGATGTCGAGTATCTCAGATACAATAGCATTGCAAGCACGTACATCGTACATTAAATTTGTTGACTACTTTTTTGTTGAAAATTTTGATGTCGAGTATCTCAGATACAATAGCATCGCAAGCACGTACATCGTACATTAAATTTTTTGACTACTTTTTTGTTGAAAATTTTGATGTCGAGTATCTCAGATACAATAGCATCGCAAGCACGTACATCGTACATTTAATTTTGTGACTACGTTTTTGTTGAAAATTTTGATGTCGAGTATCTCAGATACAATAGCATCGCAAGCACGTAGGAAGGAGTACCTTTTCAACGGTGTATCAAACATTAAATTTTGTGACTACTTTTTTGTTGAAAATTTTGATGTCGAGTATCTCGGATACAATAGCATCGAAAGCACGTACATCGTACATTAAATTTTTTGACTACTTTTTTGTTGAAAATTTTGATGTCGAGTGTCTCAGATACAATAGCATCGCAAGCACGTACATCGTACATTAAATTTTGTGACTACTTTTTTGTTGAAAATTTTGATGTCGAGTATCTCAGATAAAATAGCATCGCAAGCACGTACATCGAACATTAAATTTTGTGACTTCTTTTTTGTTGAAAATTTTGGTGTCGAGTATCTCAGATACAATAGCATCGCAAGCACGTACATCGTACATTAAATTTTGTGACTACTTTTTTGTTGAAAATTTTGATGTCGAGTATCTCAGATACAATAGCATCGCAAGCACGTAGGAAGGAGTACCTTTTCAACGGTGTATCGAACACTAAATTTTTTGACTACTTTTTTGTTGAAAATTTTGATGTCGAGTATCTCAGATACAATAGCATCGCAAGCACGTACATCGTACATTTAATTTTGTGACTACGTTTTTGTTGAAAATTTTGATGTCGAGTATCTCAGATACAATAGCATCGCAAGCACGTAGGAAGGAGTACCTTTTCAACGGTGTATCGAACACTAAATTTTTTGACTACTTTTTTGTTGAAAATTTTGATGACGAGTATCTCGGATACAATAGCATCGAAAGCACCTACATCGTACATTAAATTTTTTGACTACTTTTTTGTTGAAAATTTTGATGTCGAGCATCTCAGATACAATAGCATCGCAAGCACGTACATCGTACATTAAATTTTGTGACTACTTTTTTGTTGTTGAAAATTTTGATGTCGAGTATCTCAGATACAATAGCATCGCAAGCACGTAGGAAGGAGCACCTTTTCAACGGTGTATCGAACACTAAATTTTTTGACTACTTTTTTGTTGAAAATTTTGATGTCGAGTATCTCAGATACAATAGCATCGCAAGCACGTACATAGTACATTCAATTTTGTGACTACTTTTTTGTTGAAAATTTTGATGTCGAGTATCTCAGATACAATAGCATCGCAAGCACGTAGGAAGGAGTACCTTTTCAACGGTGTATCGAACACTAAATTTTTTGACTACTTTTTTGTTGAAAATTTTGATGTCGAGTATCTCAGATACAATAGCATCGCAAGCACGTACATAGTACATTAAATTTTGTGACTACTTTTTTGTTGAAAATTTTGATGTCGAGTATCTCAGATACAATAGCATCGCAAGCACGTAGGAAGGAGTACCTTTTCAACGGTGTATCGAACATTAAATTTTGTGACTACTTTTTTGTTGAAAATTTTGATGTCGAGTATCTCGGATACAATAGCATCGAAAGCACGTACATCGTACATTAAATTTTTTGACTACTTTTTTGTTGAAAATTTTGATGTCGAGTGTCTCAGATACAATAGCATCGCAAGCACGTACATCGTACATTAAATTTTGTGACTACTTTTTTGTTGAAAATTTTGATGTCGAGTATCTCAGATAAAATAGCATCGCAAGCACGTACATCGAACATTAAATTTTGTGACTACTTTTTTGTTGAAAATTTTGGTGTCGAGTATCTCAGATACAATAGCATCGCAAGCACGTACATCGTACATTAAATTTTGTGACTACTTTTTTGTTGAAAATTTTGATGTCGAGTATCTCAGATACAATAGCATCGCAAGCACGTAGGAAGGAGTACCTTTTCAACGGTGTATCGAACACTAAATTTGTTGACTACTTTTTTGTTGAAAATTTTGATGTCGAGTATCTCAGATACAATAGCATCGCAAGCACGTACATCGTACATTTAATTTTGTGACTACGTTTTTGTCGAAAATTTTGATGTCGAGTATCTCAGATACTGTATAATGATATGATTATCTTTAAATTGTTTTTAAAGAAATGCTGGTTCGAGAAAATTATAATAAGAAGAAAATTAATAAAACGCGTGTGCTTTGTTAGGTTATCAAATAATTTCTAGTTTTTATTGGAATTTGTGAGTTTGACAGATGATTGAAAAATAATTTCGAAAGCAAGTGTTTTTTTTATTCTTTCTAATGAGTTTTACTTTGTTGCTATTTTCAAATCGAACATTCTCCCGGCAATGACAACATGGTTGTTATTTAATAAGAAAAAAAATTATAGAATCTGTACTTTAAAATAATGGAAACAATAACAAATTATACGAGTAACATTAAAATTCAAATCAAATAAAATATTACATAATATTAAACTGATTAAAAAAGGAAAGATATGAAGTTAGTAATTGAGGTATTCATATTTCATGTGAGAGTAGGTTTTATGATGAGTTGAATGATGGTTGCTTCTTGTCGCTCGCAGAGTCGTAGAGGAGCGTAAGTGACTAAAAACAACCTCGAATGGCAAACTAGTTAGAATCTTATGGCTGGACAGTGCTTGGTATCAAAGCGAGTTTAACGATTGGTCTTTTCAAAAGGCCGGTGGGTGTTTTGATTGTAACAACTCGAACGAGATCGTCGCTTCCTCGATGTAATGAAATGACACGTCCCATGGGCCAATGACCGACTGGAAAACGATCATCTTTGATGGTTACTAAATCATTTTCTTTGATGTTAGGTTGCTTGGTTCGCCATTTTGTACGAATTTGCATGCTGGACAAGACATCTTCCTTAAAACGTTTCCAAAAATGTTGAACCATTGACTCCATTAGTTGATGTCGTTTGATCGGATTTAATTCTGAGGGTCGTTGAGGTCGTGATAAGAGAGCATTTCCCGTCAGAAAATGTCCCGGTGTTATTGCCGTGAAGTCATTTGCATTCTCAGTGACTGGCGAAATCGGACGAGAGTTGAGAACAGCTTCAATGCGAGCCAAGACAGTTGAAAATTCCTCGAATGTGAGTTTTGCATCTCCAATTATTCTTGATAAGTGAAATTTCATTATTTTCACAGCTGCTTCGGCTAATCCATTGAAATGCGGTGCTCCCGGTGGACTTAAATGCCATTGAATGTGTCGATTTGCTAGTGCTGGTATGATTTCCTTTTCGATTGATTGAATAAATTTGTTGTAGAGTCTTAGATTCTCGTTATTGGCACCAACAAAGTTAGTCCCACAATCGCTAAACACATCATGACAAAATCCACGACGAGCGACAAATCGGTCGAACGCATGGAGAAATGTTTGTGTTGTGAGATCACCAGCTGCTTCTAGATGAACAGCCTTCGTAGTCATACATGTGAAAACGGCAACGTAACCCTTGTATGAAGTTTGACCGCGGCCTTTTGAAGCACGAATATCATAAGGGCCCGCGTAGTCAACGATAGTCGATGCAAATGGTCGTGAATTAGTATTAACACGCGCAGTTGGTAATGCAGCCATTTGTTGTTGTGATAAGACTGGACGTGCTTTGAAACAAATGACACACTTGTTTATAAAATGTCGTGCGAAATTGCGTACATCAAGAATCCAATAAATTTGGCGAATTTGATTGACCGTCACTTGAGGTCCACCGTGTAATGTAAGACGATGATAATAATCCGTGATCAACTTTGCAATGTAGCTTTTCGAAGGGAGAATTATTGGAAATTTTTCTTCAAATGACATAAATGCATTTTGTAAACGACCGTTGACACGAAGAATGTTGTTGTTGTCGATGAATGGGTTAAGTCGATATAATTTGCTGGATTTCTTGATTGGGTTTTGATCTTGAATAGTTTTGAGTTCACATGAGAATTCATTTGATTGAATCCACCGAATAAGTGAAAGTTCACTGTTTTGAATTTCATCGACGGTGAGTGTAGGAACTAGTTCAATGAGTTCCTTTCTTGGAATCGATAGCATTGATTTCGATGGTCGTGGCAATTTGAGCTTGATTGAAGAGCGAACAATTTTCACGAAACGAATGGCGTATGCCAGTGCACGACGAAGACGGTTGAAATTTGAAAAACGTTGCATGAGTGTATTGACGCTGGACACTTCTTCTTTGATGTTGAGGTTAATTGATTTCACCTTTGAACGGAGCTCATTTCGATCGTCGTCATGAACTTCGAATGGTGAATCTGGCCAGTCAGATTGGGGTAGCGAAAGAAATTGTGGTCCATGCCACCATAGTGATGAGTCACGCAGTTCGATGATAGTAAGCCCACGGCTATTAAGATCAGCTGGGTTTTCAAACGTGCGGACATGGTGCCATTGTCCAATTTTAGTTGACGATAGAATTTTGTGAATTCGATTACAAACAAAAACTGACCAACGATTTGGATCTCCTCGAATCCATGACAAAACGACGCTGGAATCAGTCCACATAAAAACATTATTGAATTGGATTCTCAATGATTTTTTTACCAGTTCAAGCAATTTTACTGCTAAAACGGCACCACATAATTCGGAGCGAGGTGTTGTTAACGGCTTGCGCATTGGTGTCAATTTACTTTTAGCCATGATTAAATTAACATGGATTTTCTCATTTGAATCGATTGTTCTGAGATAAATTGATGTAGCGTATGCCCTGTTTGAACTATCGCAAAAAACGTGAAGCTCATTATTTTTGTTGGTTGATGATGTGTTAATCCAACGAGGAATTTCGATTTCTTTGATAAATTGAAGTTGATCAAAAGTTTTTTCCCATTCAGATTTAAGGTCGATAGAAGTTATAATGTCGTCCCAGTCAAATTTACTCTCCCACAATTTGTTCAAAAATAATTTTTCTTTGGTTACAAATGGATTGAGCCATCCAAGTGGGTCAAATAAGCGAGCGACTGTAGATGACACATTGCGTTTTGTGAGTTGTTTATTGGTTGGAAAGTTAACGCAAAATGTGAACAAGTCTTTGATGCTGGACCATCCCAAACCGAGTGTTTTGATAGCGTCTTCGGCATTGAACAAACACATGGTATTTTGATCATGATACTCAATGGGAATTTGTTGAAGAATCTCAGGTGAATTACTAGCCCACTTACGGAGCTCAAAGCCGGCACTTCGCAGCAAATGAATGATTCTTTGAATCATCTCGATGGCATTTTCGATGGTCTCGCTACCTGTTGTGATGTCATCTACATAAGTTTCGAGTTTAAATGCGGTGTAAACAGTTGGTGAAATGGCTTTGATTTTTTCGGCTACCATATGAATGGTTTTAATTGCCTGATATGGTGATGATGCAAGGCCGAATGTGACGGTTTGAAGAGCGTATGTTTGAATGCCTAAATTATCGTTATCTTGGCACAAAACGTATTGATAGTGAGTGTCGTCCGGGTGTATATCAATGCAACGGTACATTTTTTGTATGTCGGCAATGAAAACATACTTGTGCGTACGCCAGTTCAGAATTATTGAAACCAAATCTGCTTGTAAAACAGGACCGGTAGTCAAAATATCATTTTATGATTTTCCATTTGTTGATTTAGCCGAGCCGTCAAATACTTGGCGGAGTTTTGTTGTAAGACTGGCTTCTTTAACCACGGCATGGTGAGGCAAATAGAAATGTTTTTCGTCAATCTCATGAACTAGTTTGACTTGATTGAGCTCCTTATATTCGTTAAATACTTTGAAACATTCTTCTTTGAATTTTTCGTCGTGAGCGAAACGACGTTGTAGCGATTGAAAACGTCTGAGTGCCATATCGTACGACGAACCCAATTGAATTGATGAATCAAAATATGATTTGAATGGTAAACGTACCATGAATTTCCCATTTGATTGACGAGTTGTACATAGTTTGTTCGTAAAACTTCTCGGTCCATTCATCCTCTTTAGACATTGTTTTTTCTGTTGGTACTTCCTCCAGTTCATGGAATTTTGTTAAATATTCACCAATTTCTATTGTCGAGATGTGATGGCAATCAATCAATGGGAATGTAAGAACATGATTTTCTTGAAATAATTCTCCAAATAATATCCACCCCAAAGTCGTGTATTGAGCAACGGGCTCACCGAATTCACCCTTGCGTAGGCCTTCCTCAATGATGCGACCATAGACATCACCGCCTAATAATAGATCGATTTGACCCGGAGTTGCATAATAAGGGTCAGCGAGTGGCAAATTATCAAGATGATGCCATGATTTTACCTTAACTGAGTGCAAAGGTAATTCTGACGTAATAGATGGAAGAACAGCGAATTTCGAAGTAAAATTAACTTTCGGATTGACGATCGAATGAATGTTGAGACTCAATCCCTTGTCGGCGATTTTGTATTGGATCTCGCCCATAGGACGATAACCAATGCAGAATGGAATGAATGTTAATTTTAATCGTTGAGCGGCACGCTCAGTGATGATTGATTGTTGTGATCCCTTATCAACTAATGCCCGAAGTCGTATGAGCTGACCAGATGCGTCAAGCACATTTACAATTGCTGTAGCAAGAAGAACCGTTGAATTAGAGTGTACCAAATTATTTGAGACTATTTGGGGATTAACGGTCGGTGCATGATTCAACTGAGATGAAGTCGATGCCTTATTTGGGTTTGGAAATGGAGCTGCATTCAATGATAAGTTTGATTTATTAAAATGTAAGAGAGTATGATGTCGACCACCGCACGTGAAACATGTGTGTTTGCTGGTGCATTGTGTTGACGTTGAATGACTAAGGCAATTGAAACACAATTTTTGTTGAGTGGCAAAGTCCTTACGTTCAAACGGTGACCATTGTAAGAATTGCTGACATTTACGTAAAACGTGAGGGCCCTTGCACCTCTCGATCGGACAAACAATTGATTTTTTTGAGACATGAAAATTTCCTATTTCCTTTCGACCCTGAGATTTATTGGAAGAGTTATTTGATTTTTGGTGCAACGATGATGACCTTGATTCGCTATTGCTCGTTGCGTGTGCGGCATCAGCAATGAGAAATGTCGATTTAAGAAAGTCCAACAATTGTTGAAGTTTTGCAACTTTCTTTGGTTCTTTACGGTGTTTTTCAAATTCGAGACGTGTAGCTGGCGATAGTTTTTCGAGTAAATGAAATGCAAAAAATTCGGAGCTTTCATCGGTATGAAATTTGAGGTTCCTTAACTGGAAAATGCAGGCACGTGCAGAGTCATGGAACGATTTTAATTGCGCTGCTGATTCTGGTTGGGTGTATGTTGGTAAATTCATAAATTTTTTCATGAACGCATTGAACAGAACTTGGTCATTGCTGTAACGATCTTTCAAATCTTCCAGGGCTTTATCATACGTTTCGCCCGTAACATCCAAATGAGCAATAGATGAGGTCACGTTTGCAGTTAGAAAAGATTTCAGATAGACGAACTTTTGATGTTTCGACAGTTTTGAATTGTTGTGAATCGTTTGAAACGCTGCATAAAACGTTGGCCATTCGGTAGGCTCACCGTCAAATTTTTCGATTTTAAATTCAGGTGGCCTGAAAGAACTATCGGTGTGGACCTCGCGTATTATCGTATTGAATGACTCGTTTGAAATTTGTTCCGACGACGTGGAAGCCTGTGGAATAGTTTTTGCGTGACGCTCGGGATGAAATTTGTCAAATGCTAATTCAATATAATCTGTGGCATCCGCATATTCGGATTGAAAAGACCCAAAAATATCATTTTTGAAATAAATATCGTCGCGAGATAATTTTAAGCGTACCAATGTTCGATGATTTGCATTGAAGGTCTGAAGATTTTGTACAATTCGATTGCCAAACGAAAATGCTTAAAGTCACTTACCTCTATAATCTGCGATTCTTCTGGTTCTGGATATCTGCTTTTCACACGATGTTCCCTTGGAGCGTGGTGCTCGTGTACGTGTAGTGATGAATGCAGGAACCTTGTACAGACACGATTGACGGTGATCAATTAAATTATTTCAACAAATAATTTCTTGGTCGGATTTTAAGTAGTGGATGATTTGTGAGTAGTTACCATGTGGCATAGCACGATATTTGAGGTTAGTACTCAGATGCGACACAATCGATTGGTGCCGGTGTTTAGAATTCACAGAAAACTTGATATGATTGTAAAATCTACGGAGAACTATTTTAAATTGAAATTAAAAAGTTAACCGGTTCGAAGGACCATGTATAATGATATGATTATCTTTAAATTGTTTTTAAAGAAATGCTGGTTCGAGAAAATTATAATAAGAAGAAAACTAATAAAACGCGTGTGCTTTGTTAGGTTATCAAATAATTTCTAGTTTTTATTGAAATTTGTGAGTTTGACAGATGATTGAAAAATAATTTCGAAAGCAAGTGTTTTTTTTATTCTTTCTAATGAGTTTTACTTTGTTGCTATTTTCAAATCGAACAGATACAATAGCATCGCAAGCACGTAGGAAGGAGTACCTTTTCAACGGTGTATCGAACATTAAATTTTGTGACTACTTTTTTGTTGAAAATTTTGATGTCGAGTATCTCAGATACAATAGCATCGAAAGCACGTACATCGTACATTAAATTTTTTGACTACTTTTTTGTTGAAAATTTTGATGTCGAGTATCTCAGATACAATAGCATCGCAAGCACGTACATCGTACATTAAATTATGTGACTACTTTTTTGTTGAAAATTTTGATGTCGAGTATCTCAGATACAATAGCATCGCAAGCACGTACATCGTATATTAAATTTTGTGACTACTTTTTTGTTGAAAATTTTGATGTCGAGTATCTCAGATACAATAGCATCGCAAGCACGGCCATCGTACATTAAATTTTGTGACTACTTTTTTGTTGAAAATTTTGAAGTCGAGTATCTCAGATACAATAGCATCGCAAGCACGTACATCGTACATTAAATTATGTGACTACTTTTTTGTTGAAAATTTTGATGTCGAGTATCTCAGATACAATAGCATCGCAAGCACGTACATCGTACATTAAATTTTTTGACTACTTTTTTGTTGAAAATTTTGATGTCGAGTATCTCAGATACAATAGCATCGCAAGTACGTAGGAAGGAGAACTTTTCAACGGTGTATCGAACACTAAATTTTTTGACTACTTTTATGTTGAAAATTTTGATGTCGAGTATCTCAGATACAATAGCATCGCAAGCACGTACATCGTACATTAAATTTTGTGACTACTTTTTTGTTGAAAATTTTGATGTCGAGTATCTCAGATACAATAGCATCGAAGCACGTAGGAAGGAGTAATTTTTCAACGGTGTATCGAACACTAAATTTTGTGACTACTTTTTTAGTTGAAAATTTTGATGTCGAGTATCTCAGATACAATAGCATCGAAAGCACGTACATCGTACATTAAATTTTGTGACTACTTTTTTGTTGAAAATTTTGATGTCGAGTATCTCAGATACAATAGCATCGCAAGCACGTACATCGTACATTAAATTTTGTGACTACTTTTTTGTTGAAAATTTTGATGTCGAGTATCTCAGATACAATAGCATCGCAAGCACGTACATCGTACATTTAATTTTGTGACTACGTTTTTGTTGAAAATTTTGATGTCGAGTATCTCAGATACAATAGCATCGCAAGCACGTACATCGTACATTAAATTGTGTGACTACTTTTTTGTTGAAAATTTTGATGTCGAGTATCTCAGATACAATAGCATCGCAAGCACGTAGGAAGGAGTACCTTTTCAACGGTGTATCGAACACTAAATTTTTTGACTACTTTTTTGTTGAAAATTTTGATGTCGAGTATCTCAGATACAATAGCATCGCAAGCACGTACATCGTACATTTAATTTTGTGACTACGTTTTTGTTGAAAATTTTGATGTCGAGTATCTCAGATACAATAGCATCGCAAGCACGTAGGAAGGAGTACCTTTTCAACGGTGTATCGAAAATTAAATTTTGTGACTACTTTTTTGTTGAAAATTTTGATGTCGAGTATCTCAGATACAATAGCATCAAAAGCACGTACATCGTACATTAAATTTTTTGACTACTTTTTTGTTGAAAATTTTGATGTCGAGTATCTCAGATACAATAACATCGCAAGCACGTACATCGTACATTAAATTTTGTGACTACTTTTTTGTTGAAAATTTTGATGTCGAGTATCCCAGATACAATAACATCGCAAGCACGTACATCGAACATTAAATTTTGTGACTACTTTTTTGTTGAAAATTTTGATGTCGAGTATCTCAGATACAATAGCATCGCAAGCACGGACATCGTACATTAAATTGTGTGACTACTTTTTTGTTGAAAATTTTGATGTCGAGTATCTCAGATACAATAGCATCGCAAGCACGTAGGAAGGAGTACCTTTTCAACGGTGTATCGAACACTAAATTTTTTGACTACTTTTTTGTTGAAAATTTTGATGTCGAGTATCTCAGATACAATAGCATCGCAAGCACGTACATCGTACATTAAATTTTGTGACTACTTTTTTGTTGAAAATTTTGATGTCGAGTATCTCAGATTCAATAGCATCGTAAGCACGTAGCAAGCAGTACCTTTTCAACGGTGTATCGAACATTAAATTTTTTGACTACTTTTTTGTTGAAAATTTTGATGTCGAGTATCTCAGATACAATAGCATCGCAAGCACGTACATCGTACATTAAATTTTGTGACTACTTTTTTGTTGAAAATTTTGATGTCGAGTATCTCAGATACAATAGCATCGCAAGCACGTACATCGTACATTAAATTTTATGACTACTTTTTTGTTGAAAATTTTGATGTCGAGTATCTCAGATACAATAGCATCGCAAGCACGTAGGAAGGAGTACCTTTTCAACGGTGTATCGAACATTAAATTTTGTGACTACTTTTTTGTTTAAAATTTTGATGTTGAGTATCTTAGATACAATAGCATCGCAAGCACGTAGCAAGGAGTACCTTTTCAACGGTGTATCGAACATTAAATTTTTTGAATACTTTTTTGTTGAAAATTTTGATGTCGAGTATCTCAGATACAATAGCATCGCAAGCACGTACATCGTACATTAAATTTTATGACTACTTTTTTGTTGAAAATTTTGATGTCGAGTATCTCAGATACAATAGCATCGCAAGCACGTAGGAAGGAGTACCTTTTCAACGGTGTATCGAACATTAAATTTTTTGACTACTTTTTTGTTGAAAATTTTGATGTCGAGTATCTCAGATACAATAGCATCGCAAGCACGTACATCGTACATTTAATTTTGTGACTACGTTTTTGTTGAAAATTTTGATGTCAAGTATCTCAGATACAATAGCATCGCAAGCACGTACATCGTACATTAAATTGTGTGACTACTTTTTTGTTGAAAATTTTGATGTCGAGTATCTCAGATACAATAGCATCGCAAGCACGTAGGAAGGAGTACCTTTTCAACGGTGTATCGAACACTAAATTTTGTGACTACTTTTTTTTTTGAAAATTTTGATGTCGAGTATCTCAGATACAATAGCATCGCAAGCACGTACATCGTACATTTAATTTTGTGACTACGTTTTTGTTAAAAATTTTGATGTCGAGTATCTCAGATACAATAGCATCGCAAGCACGTAGGAAGGAGTACCTTTTCAACAGTGTATCGAAAATTAAATTTTGTGACTACTTTTTTGTTGAAAATTTTGATGTCGAGTATCTCAGATACAATAGCATCGAAAGCACGTACATCGTACATTAAATTTTTTGACTACTTTTTTGTTGAAAATTTTGATGTCGAGTATCTCAGATACAATAACATCGCAAGCTCGTACATCGTACATTAAATTTTGTGACTACTTTTTTGTTGAAAATTTTGATGTCGAGTATCTCAGATACAATAACATCGCAAGCACGTACATCGAACATAAAATTTTGTGACTACTTTTTTGTTGAAAATTTTGATGTCGAGTATCTCAGATACAATAGCATCGCAAGCACATACATCGTACATTAAATTTTGTGACTACTTTTTTATTGAAAATTTTGATGTCGAGTATCTCAGATTCAATAGCGTCGTAAGCACGTAGCAAGGAGTACCTTTTCAACGGTGTATCGAACATTAAATTTTTTGAATACTTTTTTGTTGAAAATTTTGATGTCGAGTATCTCAGATACAATAGCATCGCAAGCACGTACATCGTAAATTAAATTTTATGACTACTTTTTTGTTGAAAATTTTGATGTCGAGTATCTCAGATACAATAGCATCGCAAGCACGTAGGAAGGAGTACCTTTTCAACGGTGTATCGAACATTAAATTTTTTGACTACTTTTTTGTTGAAAATTTTGATGTCGAGTATCTCAGATACAATAGCATCGCAAGCACGTACATCGTACATTTAATTTTGTGACTACGTTTTTGTTGAAAATTTTGATGTCAAGTATCTCAGATACAATAGCATCGCAAGCACGTACATCGTACATTAAATTGTGTGACTACTTTTTTGTTGAAAATTTTGATGTCGAGTATCTCAGATACAATAGCATCGCAAGCACGTAGGAAGGAGTACCTTTTCAACGGTGTATCGAATACTAAATTTTGTGACTACTTTTTTTTTTGAAAATTTTGATGTCGAGTATCTCAGATACAATAGCATCGCAAGCACGTACATCGTACATTTAATTTTGTGACTACGTTTTTGTTAAAAATTTTGATGTCGAGTATCTCAGATACAATAGCATCGCAAGCACGTAGGAAGGAGTACCTTTTCAACAGTGTATCGAAAATTAAATTTTGTGACTACTTTTTTGTTGAAAATTTTGATGTCGAGTATCTCAGATACAATAGCATCGAAAGCACGTACATCGTACATTAAATTTTTTGACTACTTTTTTGTTGAAAATTTTGATGTCGAGTATCTCAGATACAATAACATCGCAAGCTCGTACATCGTACATTAAATTTTGTGACTACTTTTTTGTTGAAAATTTTGATGTCGAGTATCTCAGATACAATAACATCGCAAGCACGTACATCGAACATAAAATTTTGTGACTACTTTTTTGTTGAAAATTTTGATGTCGAGTATCTCAGATACAATAGCATCGCAAGCACGTACATCGTACATTAAATTTTATGACTACTTTTTTGTTGAAAATTTTGATGTCGAGTATCTCAGATACAATAGCATCGCAAGCACGTAGGAAGGAGTACCTTTTCAACGGTGTATCGAACATTAAATTTTGTGACTACTTTTTTGTTTAAAATTTTGATGTTGAGTATCTTAGATACAATAGCATCGCAAGCACGTAGCAAGGAGTACCTTTTCAACGGTGTATCGAACATTAAATTTTTTGAATACTTTTTTGTTGAAAATTTTGATGTCGAGTATCTCAGATACAATAGCATCGCAAGCACGTACATCGTACATTAAATTTTATGACTACTTTTTTGTTGAAAATTTTGATGTCGAGTATCTCAGATACAATAGCATCGCAAGCACGTAGGAAGGAGTACCTTTTCAACGGTGTATCGAACATTAAATTTTTTGACTACTTTTTTGTTGAAAATTTTGATGTCGAGTATCTCAGATACAATAGCATCGCAAGCACGTACATCGTACATTTAATTTTGTGACTACGTTTTTGTTGAAAATTTTGATGTCAAGTATCTCAGATACAATAGCATCGCAAGCACATACATCGTACATTAAATTGTGTGACTACTTTTTTGTTGAAAATTTTGATGTCGAGTATCTCAGATACAATAGCATCGCAAGAAAGTAGGAAGGAGTACCAGATACAATAGCATCGCAAGCACGTACATCGCACATTAAATTTTGTGACTACTTTTTTGTTGAAAATTTTGATGTCGAGTATCTCAGATACAATAGCATAGCAAGCACGTACATCGTACATTAAATTTTGTGACTACTTTTTTGTTGAAAATTTTGATGTCGAGTATCTCAGATACAATAGCATCGCAAGCACGTAGGAAGGAGTACCTTTTCAACGGTGTATCGCACATTAAATTTTTTGACTACTTTTTTGTTGAAAATTTTGATGTCGAGTATCTCAGATACAATAGCATCGCAAGCACGTAGGAAGGAGTACCTTTTCAACGGTGTATCGAACATTAAATTTTTTGACTACTTTTTTGTTGAAAATTTTGATGTCGAGTATCTCAGATACAATAGCATCGCAAGCACGTACATCGTACATTAAATTTTATGACTACTTTTTTGTTGAAAATTTTTATGTCGAGTATCTCAGATACAATAGCATCGCAAGCAAGTAGGAAGGAGTACCTTTTCAACAGTGTATCGTACATTAAATTTTGTGACTCCTTTTTTGTTGAAAATTTTGATGTCTAGTATCTCAGATACAATAGCATCGCAAGCACGTAGGAAGGAGTACCTTTTCAACGGTGTATCGAACATTAAATTTTTGTGACTACTTTTTTGTTGAAAATTTTGATGTCGAGTATCTCAGATACAATAGCATCGCAAGCACGTACATCGTACATAAAATTTTGTGACTACTTTTTTGTTGAAAATTTTGATGTCAAGTATCTCATATACGATAGCATCGCGAGCACGTACATCGTACATTAAATTTTGTGACTACTTTTTTGTTGAAAATTTTGATGTCGAGTATCTCAGATACAATAGCATCGCAAGCACGTACATCGTACATTAAATTTTGTGACCACTTTTTTGTTGAAAATTTTGATGTCGAGTATCTCAGATACAATAGCATCGCAAGCACGTCCATCGTACATTAAATTTTGTGACTACTTTTTTGTTGAAAATTTTGATGTCGAGTATCTCAGATACAATAGCATCGCAAGCACGTACATCGTACATTAAATTTTGTGAGTACTTTTTTGTTGAAAATTTTGATGTCGAGTATCTCAGATACAATAGCATCGCAAGCACATAGGAAGGAGTACCTTTTCAACAGTGTATCGAACATTAAATTTTGTGGCTACTTTTTTGTTGAAAATTTTGATGTCGAGTATCTCAGATACAATAGCATCGCAAGCACGTAGGAAGGAGTACCTTTTCAACGGTGTATCGAACATTAAATTTTGTGACTACTTTTTTGTTGAAAATTTTGATGTCGAGTATCTCAGATACAATAGCATCGCAAACACGTACATCGTACATTAAATTTTGTGACTACTTCTTTGTTGAAAATTTTGATGTCGGCTATCTCAGATACAATAGCATAGCAAGCACGTACATCGTACATTAAATTTTGTGACTACTTTTTTGTTGAAAATTTTGATGTCGAGTATCTCAGATACAATAGCATCGCAAGCACGTAGGAAGGAGTACCTTTTCAACGGTGTATCGAACATTAAATTTTTTGAATACTTTTTTGTTGAAAATTTTGATGTCGAGTATCTCAGATACAATAGCATCGCAAGCACGTAGGAACTAGTACCTTTTCAACAGTGAATCGAACATTAAATTATTTGACTACTTTTTTGTTAAAAATTTTGATGTCAAGTATCACAGATACAATAGCATCGCAAGCACGTGCATCGTACATTAAATTTTATGACTACTTTTTTGTTGAAAATTTTGATGTCGAGTATCTCAGATACAATAGCATCACAAGCACGTAGGAAGGAGTACCTTTTCAACGGTGTATCGTACATTAAATTTTGTGACTCCTTTTTTGTTGAAAATTTTGATGTCTAGTATCTCAGATACAATAGCATCGCAAGCACGTAGGAAGGAGTACCTTTTCAACGGTGTATCGAACATTAAATTTTGTGACTACTTTTTTGTTGAAAATTTTGATGTCGAGTATCTCAGATACAATAGCATCGCAAGCACGTACATCGAACATTAAATTTTGTGACTACTTTTTTGTTGAAAATTTTGATGTAAAGTATCTCATATACAATAGCATCGCGAGCACGTACATGGTACATTAAATTTTGTGACTACTTTTTTGTTGAAAATTTTGATGTCGAGTATCTCAGATACAATAGCATCGCAAGCACGTACATCGTACATTAAATTTTGTGACTACTTTTTTGTTGAAAATTTTGATGTCGAGTATCTCAGATACAATAGCATCGCAAGCACGTACATCGTACATTAAATTTTGTGACCACTTTTTTGTTGAAAATTTTGATGTCGAGTATCTCAGATACAATAGCATCGCAAGCACGTAGGAAGGAGTAGCTTTTCAACGGTGTATCGAACATTAAATTTTGTGACTACTTTTTTGTTGAAAATTTTGATGTCGAGTATCTCAGATACAATAGCATCGCAAGCACGTCCATCGTACATTAAATTTTGTGACTACTTTTTTGTTGAAAATTTTGATGTCGAGTATCTCAGATACAATAGCATCGCAAGCACGTACATCGTACATTAAATTTTGTGAGTACTTTTTTGTTGAAAATTTTGATGTCGAGTATCTCAGATACAATAGCATCGCAAGCACGTCCATCGTACATTAAATTTTGTGACTACTTTTTTGTTGAAAATGTTGATGTCGAGTATCTCAGATACAATAGCATCGCAAGCACGTACATCGTACATTAAATTTTGTGACTACTTTTTTGTTGAAAATTTTGATGTCGAGTATCTCAGATACAATAGCATCGCAAGCACGTACATCGTACATTAAATTTTGTGACTACTTTTTTGTTGAACATTTTGATGTCGAGTATCTCAGATACAATAGCATCGCAAGTACGTAGGAAGGAGTACCTTTTCAACGGTGTATCGAACATTAAATTTTGTGACTAATTTTTTGTTGAAAATTTTGATGATACAATAGCATCGCAAGCACGGAGGAAGGAGTACCCTTTCAACGGTGTATCGAACATTAAATTTTGTGACTACTTTTTTGTTGAAAATTTGTATGTCGAGTATCTCAGATACAATAGCATCGCAAGCACGTACATCGTACATTAAATTTTGTGACTACTTTTTTGTTGAAAATTTTGATGTCGAGTATCTCAGATACAATAGCATCGCAAGCACGTAGGAAGGAGTACCTTTTCAACGGTGTATCGAACATTAAATTTTGTGACTACTTTTTTGTTGAAAATTTTGATGTCTAGTATCTCAGATACAATAGCATCGCAAGCACGTAGGAAGGTGTACCTTTTCAACGGTGTATCGAACATTAAATTTTGTGACTACTTTTTTGTTGAAAATTTTGATGTCGAGTATATCAGATACAATAGCATCGCAAGCATTTAGGAAGGAGTACCTTTTCAACGGTGTATCGAACATTAAATTTTGTGACTACTTTTTTGTTGAAAATTTTGATGTCGAGTATCTCAGATACAACAGCATCGCAAGCACGTGCATCGTACATTAAATTTTGTAACTACTTTTTTGTTGAAAATTTTGATGTCGAGTATCTCAGATACAATAGCATCGCCAGCACGTACATCGTACATTTAATTTTGTGACTACTTTTTTGTTGAAAATTTTGATGTCGAGTATCTCAGATACAATAGCATCGCAAGCACGTAGGAAGGAGTACCTTTTCAACGGTGTATCGTACATTTAATTTTTTGACTACTTTTTTGTTGAAAATTTTGATGTCGAGTATCTCAGACACAATAGCATCGCAAGCACGTACATCGAACATTAAATTTTGTGACTACTTTTTTGTTGAAAATTTTGATGTCGAGTATCTCAGATACAGTAGCATCGCAAGCACGTGGGAAGGAGTACCTTTTCAACGGTGTATCGTACATTAAATTTTGTGACCACTTTTTTGTTGAAAATTTTGATGTCGAGTATCTCAGATACAATAGCATTGCAAGCAAGTAGGAAGCAGTAAATTTTCAACGGTGTATCGAACATTACATTTTTTGACTACTTTTTTGTTGAAAATTTTGATGTCGAGTATCTCAGATACAATAGCATCGCAAGCACGTACATCGTACATTAAATTTTGTGACTACTTTTTTGTTGAAAATTTTGATGTCGAGTATCTAAGATACATTAGCATCGCAAGCACGTACGTCGTACATTAAATTTTGTGAGTACTTTTTTGTTAAAAATTTTGATGTCGAGTATCTCAGATACAATAGCATCGCAAGCACGTAGGAAGGAGTACCTTTTCAACGGTGTATCGAACATTAAATTTTGTGACTACTTTTTTGTTGAAAATTTTGATGTCGAGTATCTCAGATACAATAGCATCGCAAGCACGTAGGAAGGAGTACCTTTTCAACGGTGTATCGAACATTAAATTTTGTGACTACTTTTTTGTTGAAAATTTTGATGTCGAGTATCTCAGATACAATAGCATCCCAAGCACGTAGGAAGGAGTACCTTTTCAACGGTGTATAGAACATTAAATTTCTTGACTACTTTTTTGTTGAAAATTTTGATGTCGAGTATCTCAGATACAATAGCATCGCAAGTACATACATCGTACATTAAATTTTGTGACTACTTTTTTGCTAAAAATTTTGATGTCGAGTATCTCAGATACAATAGCATCGCAAGCACGTACATCGTACATTAAATTTTGTGACTACTTTTTTGTTGAAAATTTTGATGTCGAGTATCTCAGATACAATAGCATCGCAAGCACGTAGGAAGGAGTACCTTTTCAACGATGTATCGAACATTTAATTTTGTAACTACTTTTTTGTTGAAAATTTTAATGTCGAGTATCTCAGATACAATAGCATCGCAAGCACGTACATCGTACATTAAATTTTGTGACTACTTTTTTGTTGAAAATTTTGATGTCGAGTATCTCAGATACAATAGCATCGCAAGCACGTAGGAAGGAATACCTTTTCAACGGTGTATCGAACATTAAATTTTGTGACTACTTTTTTGTTGAAAATTTTGATGTCGAGTATCTCAGATACAATAGCATCGCAAGCACGTACATCGTACATTAAATTTTGTGACTACTTTTTTGTTGAAAATTTTGATGGCGAGTATCTCAGATACAATAGCATCGCAAGCACGTAGGAAGGAGTACCTTTTCAACGGTGTATCGAACATTAAATTTTGTGACTACTTTTCTGTTGAAAATTTTGATGTCGAGTATCTCAGATACAATAGCATCGCAAGCACGTACATCGAACATTAAATTTTGTGAGTACTTTTTTGTTGAAAATTTTGATGTCGAGTATCTCAGATACAATAGCATCGCAAGCACGTAGGAAGGAGTACCTTTTCAACGGTGTATCGAACATTAAATTTTGTGACTACTTTTTTGTGGAAAATTTTGATGTCGAGTATCTCAGATACAATAGCATCGCAAGCACGTAGGAAGGAGTACCTTTTCAACGGTGAATCGAACATTAAATTATTTGACTACTTTTTTGTTGAAAATTTTGATTTCGAGTATCTCAGATACAATAGCATCGCAAGCACGTACATCGTACATTAAATTTATGACTACTTTTTTGTTGAAAATTTTGATGTCGATTATCTCAGATACAAAAGCATCGCAAGCACGTACATCGTACATTAAATTTTGTGACTACTTTTTTGTTGAAAATTTTGATGTCGAGTATCTCAGATACAATAGCATCGAAAGCACGTACATCGTACATTAAATTTTGTGACTACTTTTTTGTTGAAAATTTTGATGTCGAGTATCTCAGATATAATAGCATCGCAAGCACGTAGGAAGGAGTACCTTTTCAACGGTGTATCGTACATTAAATTTTGTGACTCCTTTTTTGTTGAAAATTTTGATGTCTAGTATCTCAGATACAATAGCATCGCAAGCACGTAGGAAGGAGTACCTTTTCAACGGTGTATCGAACATTAAATTTTGTGACTACTTTTTTGTTGAAAATTTTGATGTCGAATATCTCAGATACAATAGCATCGCAAGCACGTACATCGTACATTAAATTTTGTGACTACTTTTTTGTTGAAAATTTTGATGTCGAGTATCTCAGATACTCGCAGGCACGTACATCGTACATTAAATTTTGTGACCACTTTTTTGTTGATAATTTTGATGTCGAGTATCTCAGATACAATAGCATCGCAAGCACGTAGGAAGGAGTACCTTTTCAACGGTGTATCGAACATTACATTTTTTGACTACTTTTTTGTTGAAAATTTTGATGTCGAGTATCTCAGATACAATAGCATCGCAAGCACGTAGGAAGGAGTACCTTTTCAACGGTTTATCGAACATTAAATTTTGTGACTACTTTTTTGTTGAAAATTTTGATGTCGAGTATCTCAGATACAGTAGCATCGAAAGCACGTACATCGTACATTAAATTTTTTCACTACTTTTTTGTTGAAAATTTTGATGTCGAGTATCTTAGATACAATAGCATCGCAAGCACGTACATCGTACATTAAATTTTGTGACTACTTTTTTGTTGAAAATTTTGATGTCGAGTATCTCAGATACAATAGCAACACAAGCACGTACATCGTACATTAAATTTTGTGAGTACTTTTTTGTTGAAAATTTTGATGTCGAGTATCTCAGATGCAATAGCATCGCAAGCACGTAGGAAGGAGTACCTTTTCAACGGTGTATCGTACATTAAATTTTGTGACTACTTTTTTGTTGAAAATTTTGATGTCGAGTATCTCAGATACAATAGCATCGCAAGCACGTACATCGTACATTAAATTTTGTGAATACTTTTTTGTTGAAAATTTTGATGTCGAGTATCTCAGGTACAATAGCATCGCAAGCACGTAGCAAGGAGTACCTTTTCAACGGTGTATCGTACATTAAATTGTGTGACTACTTTTTTGTTGAAAATTTTGATGTCGAGTATCTCAGATACAATAGCATCGCAAGCACGTAGGAAGGAGTACCTTTTCAACGGTGTATCGAACATTAAATTTTGTGACTACTTTTTTGTTGAAAATTTTGATGTCGAGTATCTCAGATACAATAGCATCCCAAGCACGTAGGAAGGAGTACCTTTTCAACGGTGTATAGAACATTAAATTTCTTGACTACTTTTTTGTTGAAAATTTTGATGTCGAGTATCTCAGATACAATAGCATCGCAAGTACATACATCGTACATTAAATTTTGTGACTACTTTTTTGCTGAAAATTTTGATGTCGAGTATCTCAGATACAATAGCATCGCAAGCACGTACATCGTACATTAAATTTTGTGAGTACTTTTTTGTTGAAAATTTTGATGTCGAGTATCTCAGATACAATAGCATCGCAAGCACGTAGGAAGGAGTACCTTTTCAACGGTGTATCGAACATTTAATTTTGTAACTACTTTTTTGTTGAAAATTTTGATGTCGAGTATCTCAGATACAATAGCATCGCAAGCACGTACATCGTACATTAAATTTTGTGACTACTTTTTTGTTGAAAATTTTGATGTCGAGTATCTCAGATACAATAGCATCGCAAGCACGTAGGAAGGAGTACCTTTTCAACGGTGTATCGAACATTAAATTTTGTGACTACTTTTTTGTTGAAAATTTTGATGTCGAGTATCTCAGATACAATAGCATCTTAAACACGTACATCGTACATTAAATTTTGTGACTACTTTTTTGTTGAAAATTTTGATGTCGAGTATCTCAGATACAATAGCATCGCAAGCACGTACATCGTACATTAAATTTTGTGACTACTTTTTTTGTTGAAAATTTTGATGTCGAGTATCTCAGATACAATAGCATCGCAAGCACGTAGGAAGGAGTACCTTTTTAACGGTGTATCGTACATTAAATTTTGTGACTACTTTTTTGTTGAAAATTTTGATGTCGAGTATCTCAGATACAATAGCATCGCAAGCACGTACATCGTACATTAAATTTTGTGACTACTTTTTTGTTGAAAATTTTGATGGCGAGTATCTCAGATACAATAGCATCGCAAGCACGTACATCGAACATTAAATTTTGTGACTACTTTTTTGTTGAAAATTTTGATGTCGAGTATCTCAGATACAATAGCATCGCAAGCACGTAGGAAGGGGTACCTTTTCAACGGTGTATCGAACATTAAATTTTGTGACTACTTTTTTGTGGAAAATTTTGATGTCGAGTATCTCAGATACAATAGCATCGCAAGCACGTAGGAAGGAGTACCTTTTCAACGGTGAATCGAACATTAAATTATTTGACTACTTTTTTGTTGAAAATTTTGATGTCGAGTATCTCATATACAATAGCATCGCAAGCACGTACATCGTACATTAAATTTTATGACTACTTTTTTGTTGAAAATTTTGATGTCGAGTATCTCAGATACAATAGCATCGCAAGCACGTACATCGTACATTAAATTTTGTGACTACTTTTTTGTTCAAAATTTTGATGTCGAGTATCTCAGATACAATAGCATCGCAAGCACGTACATCGTACATTAAATTTTGTGACTACTTTTTTGTTGAAAATTTTGATTTCGAGTATCTCAGATATAATAGCATCGCAAGCACGTAGGAAGGAGTACCTTTTCAACGGTGTATCGTACATTAAATTTTGTGACTCCTTTTTTGATGAAAATTTTGATGTCTAGTATCTCAGATACAATAGCATCGCAAGCACGTAGGAAGGAGTACCTTTTCAACGGTGTATCGAACATTAAATTTTGTGACTACTTTGTTGTTGAAAATTTTGATGTCGAATATCTCAGATACAATAGCATCGCAAGCACGTACATCGTACATTAAATTTTGTGACTACTTTTTTGTTGAAAATTTTGATGTCGAGTATCTCAGATACTCGCAGGCACGTACATCGTACATTAAATTTTGTGACCACTTTTTTGTTGATAATTTTGATGTCGAGTATCTCAGATACAATAGCATCGCAAGCACGTAGGAAGGAGTACCTTTTCAACGGTGTATCGAACATTACATTTTTTGACTACTTTTTTGTTGAAAATTTTGATGTCGAGTATCTCAGATACAATAGCATCGCAAGCACGTAGGAAGGAGTACCTTTTCAACGGTTTATCGAACATTAAATTTTGTGACTACTTTTTTGTTGAAAATTTTGATGTCGAGTATCTCAGATACAATAGCATCGAAAGCACGTACATCGTACATTAAATTTTTTCACTACTTTTTTGTTGAAAATTTTGATGTCGAGTATCTTAGATACAATAGCATCGCAAGCACGTACATCGTACATTAAATTTTGTGACTACTTTTTTGTTGAAAATTTTGATGTCGAGTATCTCAGATACAATAGCAACACAAGCACGTACATCGTACATTAAATTTTGTGAGTACTTTTTTGTTGAAAATTTTGATGTCGAGTATCTCAGATACAATAGCATCGCAAGCACGTAGGAAGGAGTACCTTTTCAACGGTGTATCGTACATTAAATTTTGTGACTACTTTTTTGTTGAAAATTTTGATGTCGAGTATCTCAGATACAATAGCATCGCAAGCACGTACATCGTACATTAAATTTTGTGAATACTTTTTTGTTGAAAATTTTGATGTCGAGTATCTCAGGTACAATAGCATCGCAAGCACGTAGGAAGGAGTACCTTTTCAACGGTGTATCGAACATTAAATTTTGTGACTACTTTTTTGTTGAAAGTTTTGATGTCGAGTATCTTAGATACAATAGCATCGCAAGCACGTACATCGTACAGTAAATTTTTTGACTACTTTTTTGTTGAAAATTTTGATGTCGAGTATCTCAGATACAATAGCAGCGCAAGCACGTACATCGTACATTAAATTTTGTGACTACTTTTTTGTTGAAAATTTTGATGTCGAGTATCTCAGATACAATAGCATCGCAAGCAAGTAGGAAGGAGTACCTTTTCAACGGTGTATCAAACATTAAATTTTGTGACTAGTTTTTTGTTGAAAATTTTGATGTCGAGTATCTCAGATACAAAGCATCGCAAGCACGTACATCGTACATTAAATTTTGTGACTACTTTTTTGTTGAAAATTTTGATGTCGAGTATCTCAGATACAATAGCATCGCAAGCACGTACATCGTACCTTAAATTTTGTGACTACTTTTTTGTTGAAAATTTTGATGTCGAGTATCTCAGATACAATAGCATCGCAAGCACGTAGGAAGGAGTACCTTTTCAACGGTGTATCGAACATTAAATTTTGTGACTACTTTTTTTTTGAAAGTTTTGATGTCGAGTATCTCAGATACAATAGCATCGCAAGCACGTACATCGTACAGTAAATTTTTTGACTACTTTTTTGTTGAAAATTTTGATGTCGAGGATCTCAGATACAATAGCATCGCAAGTACGTCCATCGTACATTAAATTTTGTGACTACTTTTTTGTTGAAAATTTTGATGTAGAGTATCTCAGATACAATAGCATCGCAAGCACGTACATCGTACCTTAAATTTTGTGACCACTTTTTTGTTGAAAATTTTGATGTCGAGTATCTCAGATACAATAGCATCGCAAGCACGTAGGAAGGAGTACCTTTTCAACGGTGTATCGAACATTAAATTTTGTGACTAATTTTTTGTTGAAAATTTTGATGTCGAGTATCTCAGATACAATAGCATCGCAAGCACGTCCATCGTACATTAAATTTTGTTACTACTTTTTTGTTGAAAATTTTGATGTCGAGTATCTCAGATACAATAGCATCGCAAGCACGTAGGAAGGAGTACCTTTTCAACGGTGTATCGAACATTAAATTTTGTGACTACTTTTTTGTTGAAAATTTTGATGTCGAGTATCTCAGATACAACAGCATCGCAAGCACGTACGAAGGAGTACCTTTTCAACGGTGTATCGAACATTAAATTTTGTGACTAATTTTTTGTTGAAAATTTTGATGTCGAGTATCTCAGATACAATAGCATCGAAAGCACGTACATCGTACATTAAATTTGTTCACTACTTTTTTGTTGAAAATTTTGATGTCGAGTATCTCAGATACAATAGCATCGCAAGCACGTACATCGTACATTAAATTTTGTGACTACTTTTTTGTTGAAAATTTTGATGTCGAGTATCTCAGATACAATAGCAACACAAGCACGTACATCGTACATTAAATTTTGTGAGTACTTTTTTGTTGAAAGTTTTGATGTCGAGTATCTCAGATACAATAGCATCGCAAGCACGTACATCGTACAATAAATTTTGTGACTACTTTTTTGTTGAAAATTTTGATGTCGAGTATCTCAGATACAATAGCATCGCAAGCACGTTCATCGTACATTAAATTTTGTGACTACTTTTTTGTTGAAAATTTTGATTTCGAGTATCTCAGATACAATAGCATCGCAAGCACGTAGGAAGGAGTACCTTTTCAACGGTGTATCGAACATTAAATTTTATGACTACTTTTTTGTTGAAAATTTTGATGTCGAGTATCTTAGATACAATAGCATCGCAAGCACGTAGGAAGGAGTAATTTTTCAACGGTGTATCGTACATTAAATTTTGTGACCACTTTTTTGTTGAAAATTTTGATGTCGAGTATCTCAGATACAATAGCATCGCA
Source organism: Eupeodes corollae (assembly GCF_945859685.1). Taxonomy (NCBI): domain Eukaryota; kingdom Metazoa; phylum Arthropoda; class Insecta; order Diptera; family Syrphidae; genus Eupeodes; species Eupeodes corollae. The sequence continues at coordinate 218,631 of NW_026605130.1, forward strand.
AGCACGTCCATCGTACATTAAATTTTGTGACTACTTTTTTGTTGAAAATTTTGATGTCGAGTATCTCAGATACAATAGCATCGCAAGCACGTAGGAAGGAGTACCTTTTCAACGGTGTATCGAACATTAAATTTTGTGACTACTTTTTTGTTGAAAGTTTTGATGTCGAGTATCTCAGATACAATAGCATCGCAAGCACGTACATCGTACAATAAATTTTGTGACTACTTTTTTGTTGAAAATTTTGATGTCGAGTATCTCAGATACAATAGCATCGCAAGCACGTACATCGTACATTAAATTTTGTGACTACTTTTTTGTTGAAAATTTTGATTTCGAGTATCTCAGATACAATAGCATCGCAAGCACGTAGGAAGGAGTACCTTTTCAACGGTGTATCGTACATTAAATTTTGTGACTACTTTTTTGTTGAAAATTTTGATGTCGAGTATCTCAGATACAATAGCATCGCAAGCACGTAGGAAGAAGTACCTTTTCAACGATGTATCGTACCTTAAATTTTGTGACTACTTTTTTGTTGAAAATTTTGATGTCAAGTATCTCAGATACAATAGCATCGCAAGCACGTCCATCGTACATTAAATTTTGTGACTACTTTTTTTTGAAAATTTTGATGTCGAGTATCTCAGATACAATAGCATCGCAAGCACGTACATCGTACCTTAAATTTTGTGACCACTTTTTTGTTGAAAATTTTGATGTCGAGTATCTCAGATACAATAGCATCGCAAGCACGTAGGAAGGAGTACCTTTTCAACGATGTATCGAACATATAATTTTGTGACTACTTTTTTGTTGAAAATTTTGATGTCGAGTATCTCAGATACAATAGCATCGCAAGCACGTCCATCGTACATTAAATTTTGTTACTACTTTTTTGTTGAAAATTTTGATGTCGAGTATCTCAGATACAATAGCATCGCAAGCACGTAGGAAGGAGTACCTTTTCAACGGTGTATCGAACATTAAATTTTGTGACTACTTTTTTGTTGAAAATTTTGATGTCGAGTATCTCAGATACAATAGCAACGCAAGCAAGTACATCGTACATTAAATTTTGTGACTACTTTTTTGTTGAAAATTTTGATGTCGAGTATCTCAGATACAATAGCATCGCAAGCACGTAGGAAGGAGTACCTTTTCAACGGTGTATCGTACATTAAATTTTGTGACTACTTTTTTGTTGAAAATTTTGATGTCGAGTATCTCAGATACAATAGCATCGAAAGCACGTACATCGTACATTAAATTTTGTGACTACTTTTTTGTTGAAAATTTTGATGTCGAGTATCTCAGAAACAATAGCATCGCAAGTACGTAGGAAGGAGTACCTTTTCAACGGTGTATCGAATATTAAATTTTGTGACTACGTTTTTGTTGAAAGTTTTGATGTCGAGTATCTCAGATACAATAGCATCGCAAGCACGTACATCGTACATTAAATTTTGTGACTACTTTTTTGTTGAAAATTTTGATGTCGAGTATCTCAGATACAATAGCATCGCAAGCACGTAGGAAGGAGTACCTTTTCAACGGTGTATCGTACATTAAATTTTGTGAGTACTTTTTTGTTGAAAATTTTGATGTCGAGTATCTCAGATACAATAGCATCGCAAGCACGTACATCGTACATTAAATTTTGTGACTACTTTTTTGTTGAAAATTTTGATGTCGAGTATCTCAGATACAATAGCATCGCAAGCACGTACATCGTACCTTAAATTTTGTGACTACTTTTTTGTTGAAAATTTTGATGTCGAGTATCTCAGATACAATAGCATCGCAAGTACGTCCATCGTACATTGAATTTTGTGACTACTTTTTTTTGAAAATTTTGATGTCGAGTATCTCAGATACAATAGCATCGCAAGCACGTACATCGTACCTTAAATTTTGTGACCACTCTTTTGTTGAAAATTTTTATGTCGAGTATCTCAGATACAATAGCATCGCAAGCACGTAGGAAGGAGTACCTTTTCAACGGTGATCGAACATATAATTTTGTGACTACTTTTTTCTTGAAAATTTTGATGTCGAGTATCTCAGATACAATAGCATCGCAAGCACGTCCATCGTACATTAAATTTTGTTACTACTTTTTTGTTGAAAATTTTGATGTCGAGTATCTCAGATACAATAGCATCGCAAGCACGTAGGAAGGAGTACCTTTTCAACGGTGTATCGAACATTAAATTTTGTGACTACTTTTTTGTTGAAAATTTTGATGTCGAGTATCTCAGATACAATAGCATCGCAAGCACGTACATCGTACCTTAAATTTTGTGACCACTTTTTTGTTGAAAATTTTGATGTCGAGTATCTCAGATACAATAGCATCGCAAGCACGTCCATCGTACATTAAATTTTGTTACTACTTTTTTGTTGAAAATTTTGATGTCGAGTATCTCAGATACAATAGCATCGCAAGCACGTAGGAAGGAGTACCTTTTCAACGGTGTATCGAACATTAAATTTTGTGACTACTTTTTTGTTGAAAATTTTGATGTCGAGTATCTCAGATACAATAGCATCGCAAGCACGTACATCGTACCTTAAATTTTGTGACTACTTTTTTGTTGAAAATTTTGATGTCGAGTATCTCAGATACAATAGCATCGCAAGTACGTCCATCGTACATTAAATTTTGTGACTACTTTTTTTTGAAAATTTTGATGTCGAGTATCTCAGATACAATAGCATCGCAAGCACGTACATCGTACCTTAAATTTTGTGACCACTTTTTTGTTGAATATTTTGATGTCGAGTATCTCAGATACAATAGCATCGCAAGCACGTACATCGTACCTTAAATTTTGTGACTACTTTTTTGTTGAAAATTTTGATGTCGAGTATCTCAGATACAATAGCATCGCAAGTACGTCCATCGTACATTAAATTTTGTGACTACTTTTTTGTTGAAAATTTTGATGTCGAGTATCTCAGATAGAATAGCATCGCAAGCACGTACATCGTACCTTAAATTTTGTGACCACTTTTTTGTTGAAAATTTTGATGTCGAGTATCTCAGATACAATAGCATCGCAAGCACGTAGGAAGGAGTACCTTTTCAACGGTGTATCGAACATATAATTTTGTGACTACTTTTTTGTTGAAAATTTTGATGTCGAGTATCTCAGATACAATAGCATCGCAAGCACGTACATCGTACCTTAAATTTTGTGACCACTTTTTTGTTGAAAATTTTGATGTCGAGTATCTCAGGTACAATAGCATCGCAAGCACGTAGGAAGGAGTACCTTTTCAACGGTGTATCGAACATTAAATTTTGTGACTACTTTTTTGTTGAAAATTTTGATGTCGAGTATCTCAGATACAATAGCATCGCAAGCACGTAGGAAGGAGTACCTTTTCAACGGTGTATCGAACATTAAATTTTGTGACTACTTTTTTGTTGAAAATTTTGATGTCGAGTATCTCAGATACAATAGCATCGCAAGCACGTACATCGTACATCAAATTTTTTGACTACTTTTTTGTTGAAAATTTTGATGTCGAGTATCTCAGATACAATAGCATCGCAAGCACGTCCATCGTACATTAAATTTTGTGACTACTTTTTTGTTGAAAATTTTGATGTCGAGTATCTCAGATACAATAGCATCGCAAGCACGTACATCGTACATTAAATTTTGTGACTACTTTTTTGTTGAAAATTTTGATGTCGAGTATCTCAGATGCAATAGCATCGCAAGCACGTACATCGTACATTAAATTTTGTGACTACTTTTTTGTTGAAAATTTTGATGTCGAGTATCTCAGATACAATAGCATCGAAGAACGTAGGAAGGAGTCCCTTTTCAACGGTGTTTCGAACACTTAATTTTTTGACTACTTTTTTTTGAAAATTTTGATGTCGAGTATCTCAGATACAATAGCATCGCAAGCACGTACATCGTATATTTAATTTTGTGACTACTTTTTTGTTGAAAATTTTGATGTCGAGTATCTCAGATACAATAGCATCGCAAGCACGTAGGAAGGAGTACCTTTTCAACGGTGCATCGAACATTAAATTTTGTGACTACTTTTTTGTTGAAAATTTTGATGTCGAGTATCTCAGATACAAAAGCATCGAAAGCACGTACATCGTACATTAAATTTTTTTACTACTTTTTTGTTGAAAATTTTGATGTCGAGTATCTCAGATACAATAACATCGCAAGCACGTACATCGTACATTAAATTTTGTGACTACTTTTTTGTTGAAAATTTTGATGTCGAGTATCTCAGATACAATAGCATCGCAAGCACGTACATCGTACATTAAATTTTGTGACTACTTTTTTGTTGAAAATTTTGATGTCGAGTATCTCAGATACAATAGCATCGCAAGCACGTACATCGTACATTAAATTTTGTGACTACTTTTTTGTTGAAAATTTTGATGTCGAGTATCTCAGATACAATAGCATCGCAAGCACGTAGGAAGGAGTACCTTTTCAACGGTGTATCGAACATTAAATTTTGTGACTACTTTTTTGTTGAAAATTTTGATGTCGAGTATCTTAGATACAATAGCATCGCAAGCACGTAGGAAGGAGTACCTTTTCAACGGTGTATCGAACATTAAATTTTTTGACTACTTTTTTGTTGAAAATTTTGATGTCGAGTATCTCAGATACAATAGCATCGCAAGCACGTCCATCGTACATTAAATTTTGTGACTACTTTTTTGTTGAAAATTTTGATGTCGAGTATCTCAGATACAATAGCATCGCAAGCACGTAGGAAGGAGTACCTTTTCAACGGTGTTTCGAACATTAAATTTTGTGACCACTTTTTTGTTGAAAATTTTGATGTCGAGTATCTCAGATACAATAGCATCGCAAGCACGTAGAAAGCAGTACCTTTTCAACGGTGTATCGAACATTAAATTTTGTGACTACTTTTTTGTTGAAAATTTTGATGTCGAGTATCTCAGATACAATAGCATCGCAAGCACGTACATCGAACACTAAATTTTTTGACTACTTTTATGTTGAAAATTTTGATGTCGAGTATCTCAGATACAATAGCATCGCAAGCACGTACATCGTACATTAAATTTTGTGACTACTTTTTTGTTGAAAATTTTGATGTCGAGTATCTCAGATACAATAGCATCGAAGCACGTAGGAAGGAGTACCTTTTCAACGGTGTATCGAACACTGAATTTTTTGACTACTTTTTTGTTGAAAATTTTGATGTCGAGTATCTCAGATACAATAGCATCGAAAGCACGTACATCGTACATTAAATTTTTTGACTACTTTTTTGTTGAAAGTTTTGATGTCGAGTATCTTAGATACAATAGCATCGCAAGCACGTAGGAAGGAGTACCTTTTCAACGGTGTATCGAACATTAAATTTTTTGACTACTTTTTTGTTGAAAATTTTGATGTCGAGTATCTCAGATACAATAGCATCGCAAGCACGTCCATCGTACATTAAATTTTGTGACTACTTTTTTGTTGAAAATTTTGATGTCGAGTATCTCAGATACAATAGCATCGCAAGCACGTAGGAAGGAGTACCTTTTCAACGGTGTTTCGAACATTAAATTTTGTGACCACTTTTTTGTTGAAAATTTTGATGTCGAGTATCTCAGATACAATAGCATCGCAAGCACGTAGAAAGGAGTACCTTTTCAACGGTGTATCGAACATTAAATTTTGTGACTACTTTTTTGTTGAAAATTTTGATGTCGAGTATCTCAGATACAATAGCATCGCAAGCACGTACATCGAACACTAAATTTTGTGACTACTTTTTTGTTGAAAGTTTTGATGTCGAGTATCTCAGATACAATAGCATCGCAAGCACGTACATCGTACATTAAATTTTGTGACTACTTTTTTGTTGAAAATTTTGATGTCGAGTATCTCAGATACAATAGCATCGCAAGCACGTACATCGTACATTAAATTTTGTGACTACTTTTTTACTTGCGACATATAGGAACTATATGGCAAGTTTTGCATTCGTGCAAAATTTCGAACTCGAAATTTTAATCAAACATGATATTACGATGGTAGAGAAGTCGAAAAAAGTGGGTCCCGCGATTCCGTCCGGTCGGTTTTGTCTGTCTGTCCACGCTCCTACAGCCTAAACCATTCTGTCGATTGAGTTCAAACTTGGAAGTTAAGGTTTTGAGCAGATTCGCGTTAGGCGTTTTTTTCATTTTTTTTTAAGATCAAGACTAACAGTGGCCCCCATACAATTTTTTTGGTCAAAAACCGAAAATTCGAATTTTCTCAAAAACAAACCGATAGATTTTTTTAAATTTTCTCTAAAATTTTATTTTTAACTTGGCTTCTTTTTATAAGAAAACCATATTTTTGTATTGCTCAGGAAAGGTACCGCTCATAGAACCGTTATTTTGTTTTTTAATTTTCTCAGCAACTTATGAACTTATTTTTATAATTTTTTTTCTGAATAAGCTCCTATATATCTTTAACAATATTTGATTAACAGAAATTCAATTTTTTATTGTTTGGATTTTTTAAAAAATATTGAATTTTTATTTTTCAAAACTCTATATCTCAAAAACGGGTCAACAATTTTTTGCGAAATTCAAACGTAAGACGTATATTTACAATCACTAAATAACTGCATTCCAAAAATATTTTTAGAACAAAATTGGAAAATTTTATACATACAAAATTAATTTAAAAAAAAACCGCTCTAACGATTTTCAAAATAAAAATTTAAAAAATCAACGGTTTTTTTATTTATAAAATGGCATTTAAATTTTTGAAGACAAACTTATTTTTCAGGTAAAATTTTGAATCTTAAAATATTATTTTTTAATTATTTTAAGTATGCATGAGCCCGAAAGAGCGCATTATTTTGACAAAATTGTAATTACATTAATAGCTTTCATCCAAATTAGTGCATTTGGTACACATTTATATGATATATTTAATCAACAATCTATTTTAAAGAGTCTATCAAGAAGTATTATCTTGGTAACTTTGTATACAATGATTTTAAAATATTATTCTTTACGAATAAGGTTGTTTCACACATGATTTACTGGCCTTCGCCTAAATAAAAAATAAATACTTAGTACCTACAAGTTAAAGAAACTGGCCAGAGAGAGTATATGTATTTTCTATTAGAATCACTTTTTCAACGCATACACATTGTACCTATTTATAAAGGTATAACGTACAACTTCTACAACTACTGCTTACGTGTCACTTCTTAACTAAAATCCAAAACGCACAAGAGCCTGACTGTAAACAACACATGAACAGCAATTTCTTGTACTTGTTCGTACGCTTGTTTTTTAAAACTTTAGTGAAAAAAATAGACTGAACGTAATAACTCCATGTTTGCGCTGAAAACTTGTAGTGAAGAAGGAATGTAGTATGTACCTTCTAGCCACCAATAACATTCCTTCATTATCATCATAAACATGTCCTTATCTATCTATCTGCATAAAGCTAAGCACGCCAAGTGAACTATTCTATGGTCGTTTTAGACATCTACCTGCTACCTAACTACACAACCAATAGGCGATCGCCTTACAATTTAAACATTCATGGTCTGCCTCTTTCTTATCTTATTTATTTTCCATCCTGGTTCTTCTAATATGAAATTACAATAAAGCTATCTAAAGGAAAAAAGCTTTTAAGGAACAAGTTGAATCTATATAATTCGAATTGTAGCTTTATAGGTAATAGAAACCATTTGTTATATACAAAGATTGTACACAAGTAAAACAAGACTTATGAATGCAAATAAAAACAAATATCGGTAAAAGATCCTAAACAGATGACTTATGCATACAAAAGTTTGTTTCATCCCCTTATTAGATACAATATTAAGCCATTTTGTTTGTTATATAAAGTGCGTTGATATAAATAAAACAAAAACAAATTCATCAACCTTCATATGGTAGCTCTTTATGTGAAAACATATACGAGGATAGACTCAAATAAAATGAAGGAAATTGTGTTAACTTTTTGGGTCGAAAATTAATTATCTCCCTTATTCTGCTGGCTGCTTATGGGAATGGGAATAATATTTTTCTCTCGCTCCCGCTGAATTTCTCCACTTTCGATACTAACTCCACGCCAACGACTCGGCATCTGGTCGCCCTAAAAGTTTATGCTCATGAGAGTACTATGGTTTTCATATACAAAGATCGTGCGGTTTTTTGACAATTCAAATGGCATTTATATCTTTGAAGCCAAATTTATTTTATAGGAATATTTTTAAATCTCATATAAGTACTTTTTTAAACAGACTCTTTGCATACAGGAGCAAGTCCGTGCGACCCAGTCGTGCATTTTATTGTTGAAAATTTTGATGTCGAGTATCTCAGATACAATAGCATCGCAAGCACGTAGAAAGGAGTACCTTTTCAACGGTGTATCGAACATTAAATTTTGTGACTACTTTTTTGTTGAAAATTTTGATGTCGAGTATCTCAGATACAATAGCATCGCAAGCACGTACATCGTACATTAAATTTTGTGACTACTTTTTTGTTGAAAATTTTGATGTCGAGTATCTCAGATACAATAGCATCGCAAGCACGTCCATCGTACATTAAATTTTGTGACTACTTTTTTGTTGAAAATTTTGATGTCGAGTATCTCAGATACAATAGCATCGCAAGCACGTACATCGTACATTAAATTTTTTGACTACTTTTTTGTTGAAAATTTTGATGTCGAGTATCTCAGATACAATAGCATCGCAAGCACGTAGGAAGGAGTACCTTTTCAACGGTGTATCGAACACTAAATTTTTTGACTACTTTTATGTTGAAAATTTTGATGTCGAGTATCTCAGATACAATAGCATCGCAAGCACGTACATCGTACATTAAATTTTGTGACTACTTTTTTGTTGAAAATTTTGATGTCGAGTATCTCAGATACAATAGCATCGAAGCACGTAGGAAGGAGTACCTTTTCAACGGTGTATCGAACACTAAATTTTTTGACTACTTTTTTGTTAAAAATTTTGATGTCGAGTATCTCAGATACAATAGCATCGCAAGCACGTACAACGTACATTTAATTTTGTGACCACTTTTTTGTTGAAAATTTTGATGTCAGTATCTCAGATACAATAGCATCGCAAGCACGTAGGAAGGAGTACCTTTTCAACGGTGTATCGATCATTAAATTTTGTGTCTACTTTTTTGGTGAAAATTTTGATGTCGAGTATCTCAGATACAATAGCATCGCAAGCACGTACATCGTACATTAAATTTTTTGACTACTTTTTTGTTGAAAATTTTGATGTCGAGTATCTCAGATACAATAGCATCGCAAGCACGTAGGAAGGAGTACCTTTTCAACGGTGTATCGAACATTAAATTTTGTGACTACTTTTTTGTTGAAAATTTTGATGTCGAGTATCTCAGATATAAAAGCATCGAGAGCACGTAGGAAGGAGTACCTTTTCAACTGTGTATCGAACATTAAATTTTGTGACTACTTTTTTGTTGAAAATTTTGATGTCGAGTATCTCAGATACAATAGCATCGCAAGCACGTACATCGAACATTAAATTTTGTGAGTACTTTTTTGTTGAAAATTTTGATGTCGAGTATCTCAGATACAATAGCATCGCAAGCACGTCCATCGTACATTAAATTTTGTGACTACTTTTTTGTTGAAAATTTTGATGTCGAGTATCTCAGATACAATAGCATCGAAGCACGTAGGAAGGAGTACCTTTTCAACGGTGTATCGAACACTAAATTTTTTGACTACTTTTATGTTGAAAATTTTGATGTCGAGTATCTCAGATACAATAGCATCGCAAGCACGTAGGAAGGAGTACCTTTTCAACGGTGTATCGAACATTAAATTTTGTGACTACTTTTTTGTTGAAAATTTGTAGGAAACCTCGGATTGTAATAATAAAGAATAATAAAGAATAATAACACCTAAATAATAATATTAAACTAAAATTCATATTAAATACTTCATAATTATATCTAAAATAATAATATCAAAATATCAATGATAATAATACTTACTATAATAAAACATAACTATAATACTAATATTTAATATAATACGGCATAATACAACATAAGTATAATATCTTAACCTAATAAACTTAATAGTAAACATAACTAATAATACATTATAATATCTTGACCTAATAATGATACATATTAATAATACATAAATACCCATAATAATACCCTAACATAATATTAATACCTTATAATAAAACATAATAATAATAATAATAATAATAATAATAATAATAATAATAATAATAATAATAATAATAATAATAATAATAATAATAATAATAATAATAATAATAATAATAATAATAATAATAATAATAATAATAATAATAATAATATTAATAATTAATCGAACGATCCAGAGTGTTCCTACAAAAGCAGAATATTCCAAATACCGATCGTAACGGTCCATCACATCACCCGATGTACACACCAAAAGTACAAAAGCACATACCAGATTGTAATTTACATCGCTAATTCACCAAACTAGCAATTAAATCAAACCAAAATCTAACTGACCAACGTGTCATGCGATATGTTTTTTAACATTCGCAGGTATATGCAGGGATACATAGCTAATCATCCGATCATCGATCCCGTTGATTGCTGTGGGGTGATTAGCTATGTAATGATGCGGGTGATGGAATGGACCGTTGCATGCTCGTATTAGGAGATTGGTCGAAAAGAGGAGGAGCCTCATGCACCAAGGCTAAACGGGAGTTAAAAGCTGGGAAAGTAGGTCAGTTGGTGACGAGCTTTAACCGTGTGCGGTACAAATCATAAATAATAGAAAAGAAATTAAAAAGTAAAGAAAGAAGAAACAAATAAAATCGAGATAATTAAAATTGCACATGAACCAAATAAAAAAATATATGGATTAACTACTAAATTAATAAAATTATACCGGCGGTTAATTCCTGAAATAAAATAAAATAAAAAGTCGGTGTTTGAAAAAAAAAAAAGAAATTATAGGAAGTGGCAAGTGTTATTCAAATTAAATAAAAAAAGGCCTCTTAGTGTTAAAAAAATTAAAGGAATTGGCAACTATATAAAAAAAAAGGTTAAATAAATGATATACCTACAAAAAAATAAATAAGAAAAGAAACTTAAAGTATAAGAGTGAACCTTTACCCACCCACTTCAGTGACTCAAAGCCACAACCGCTCCACCAATAAACAATTCCGCTAATACTTTTAGCACCACCGCCGCGTAGTTTCGCTCGCAAATTAAGATTAATCATCATCCTCGTCATCAATATCATCATCATCCTCATCATCATCATTCTCATCCTCATCATCATCATTCTCATCCTCATTATCATCATCATCATCATCATCATCATCATCATCATCATCATCATCATCATCATCATCATCATCATCATCATCATCATCATCATAATCATCATCATCATTATCATCATCATCAGCATAAACCTAAAGTGTAATAGTGTCCATTGTGTGCCTCCCTCCCTAATTCCTGTCGCGATCCCAAACCGCTACCACATTACCCTATTTTATTTGTGCTCACCTATTCCCTAAAGGCCCAGTGTTGTGAAATCATAGTGTGTTGTGCGTTTGTGTTAACTTTTTTTAAAATATAATAATATATTATCCTATTATTTTTTAATTATTTAGGATTTAAAAAAAAAAAAAAAAATTATTAACGGCTATTTAATAATAATAATTAAAAAAAAGAGATAATAATAATAAAAAAAAGAAACCAAACGGTAAAGAAAAAATAGAAGAAAGGAAAATTTAATTAAAAGACAAAAAAAAAAACCTCTTTACCCCTTATTTTTATTTGCCTATAGCAACGACAACCACCGTGGTGCACTACTGCTGGGACGTCATTTCATTATTTCATTGGTGAGTCAATTGTTTTGAATTTCATCTATATATCCATTGATTGATTTATTTTATTTTTATTTTATTTTAATTAAAATTTCCTTTAATTACCGTTGCAATTAACTGAGAAAAAAAAAAGTGTGCTTACCGTATGTATATATAATTCTTATACTTAAAACCAAAACAAAGTTTAAATATTTAAAAAAAAAAAAAATTGTACTTACCGACCTAATCCTATACCTATATAAAGAAAAAAAAATACAAAAAGAAGAAAAGTTAAATAAATGTTACTTACCTTAACATAAGACTAAATTTAATTAATTATTAATTTTGTTTAATTTTTCTTTTTACTTACCTTATACCTACAAGAAAACAAAGAAAACATTTTTTTTAAATAATAATCGGTATATTTAAAAATTCTGTTGTATCTATTTACCATTAAGTAACTTTTTTTTTTATAACGTGGTTGAAAATAAATAAAAAAAAGGAAAACAATAAAATAAAAAGTATTTCCTTCTCGATCCTGATGGTTGAGGTTCTATTTTGGGAAGTTAGTTGAATTTTTTTGTTTCAGCATGGGGATACTGACGGCCTAATACCATCCCACAGAGGTGGAGGTGATGAAAGAGTAAGAGGGTAAGGTATACGAAGGGGGTGCAAGTTTGAGTAAGGGACTACTGCAGTGAAATGGAGGTTGCAGTAGTCAAGGTGGTATCTTCTAGATACATGGGCGGGCAAATCTTCCGAGGGTCAATACCATCATCATCGACCCTCACCCCTCTATAGAGAACACTCCCCCCTCAGAAAGCTGGACACTTCGGGTTCCCATCTTTTTATTTTTTTGATTTTATTTGGTAGGCATGAAAACGTAACACCGTCCAGAACAGCGGTAGCAAGAACCCCCCCTCCGGCGAGCTAGCTCGTGCTTTTCGCAAGCATGCCAAGCTGCCGTTGTCTGGACACCCTCACCTTCCTGCTGCCAGGATCAGCCTCTAGTGCCTGTGGCTAGGGGTTGTAATGGTGGTAAGGTAAGGGAAGGTGAGGAACAGCCGTTATTTTGTTACAGGTGGCGCCCAACGTGGGGCCCGAAGTTTTTTCAGCCTTTTTCGATCTTTTGAGGGGAAAAGCTGATCAAAGTTCACATATGTTGCTGCATCCGTTTTGAGCGTTCTATCAATGTGTTTTGATTTTGTACTGGAATTACCTTGGCAATTGAATGTTTGATAAAATATTTTTTCTACCTTTCGTCTGTTTAGCTTAGGTGGAACGTCCGCTAGATAGGTGATACATCCTGTTTAGGCTGTTGCGGTTCTACCCTAAGCAGATCTCTTAAAAGTCTTTTTTTAGTTCGATGATTATAAATCCAAAGTAGTGAATTCAATAAGATCTTACTTTCGCTGTTTGTAATCATTGGATTAAAAGATTTTTTTTACAAACCTCCACTAGAGCTTGTCTGTCTGCTCGGCTGAAGAAGCCAGTTGGTCAATGCAAGCTCAACACAATCATGCCAGGTATCCAGTATCCAAAATGCAGTTAAGCGGATGCAGTCCATTTTAGTGAACGGGAGCAGTCTTAGGTGTTCCATAGAGGGATCTCTCAACTTGCACCTTTCTCTTACTTTCATATTCTGGAGTTCCTCTGTTTTTAGTCACCTTCACCTCTACCTAATGAGCTGTATAGTTTTTCAAATCTGTTACTTTTTTGTATTGATTTTTTTTTTTGGAAAAAAAACTACATCTATCTTAAAACTTTACATTAAAATTTTGATACGATTTTTTTTAATTACATTTAAATTTCATTTTTTTCAAGTTTCTTATTCTTTTTGAAAGTTCAAATTTATATTTTTTTTTTAATCGTTTTTTTTCTGGACAAAATTCTGTACATTTAATGAATTATATTATTTTTTTACAGTATAAAATTCGAAAACAATTTCTTTTTAATTTCTTCATCATAAATTTTGTTAAATTTGAACTCTTCATTTGTTTTTTTAATTGATTTTTTTTCTGAAAAAAAAAAAAAAATTTGTACATTTATTTACACCTTGGGTTTATAGTTTTTGTTCAACTTCGTTTTTTTGCACATTTTCCGTACAAGATTTTTTCGTTTTCTCAGATTTTTTTTTATTTATTGGTAAAGAAGCGTAAGCGAGTTACCCGGTCGAAAACCAAAACTTCTTTGCGAAGTTTAAGTCATAGGTCGCAATTTTTGACCGATTCGTTCGCAGACTTAGGTGTCACGCAAGCCACTGCAGAACCACTTCCTAGGCAGTCAATAAATGGGGCTGATCATGCCGAAGGAGCTGCTTCCTTGCTGTCTCAGACGACGGATGGTAGGCGACGTGAACAAGCACCAACTCCGAAGCCTCGTGAGTCCCTTGGGAGAAAAGAAGACGAGCTGAAAGGGTATATCCAGGAAGTTGTCACTGCTGCGGTTGGAGCCAGTCGAGCGGAGGATTTCCGTTTTTTCACTGGAGAGATGGAGCGCACTAGATCGGCTATTCGTGAAGAAATGGCAAGTGTGATTAGAGAGACGCTTTCGGCACAAATTCCGGTTGTTAGAAGTACAAGCCAGTCCAACCCGGTTGAAGCTCCTCGCCATTTCTCTACGTCTCGTGAGCCACCCCGATCGCCGCCAAGATCTTCCTCCCCTCCTCCCCGAGCACGGTCTCCTCCTCAACCGTATCCAGCTGCAGCAGACACTTCGAACATGGATGAATTTTTAAGAAGGTTACATGACCTAACTATGAGTGAGCCTAATGACCACCACCAGGCACCTCGCCGTCCCACCAGCTTTCGGTATCATAATTTTCACAAGTGGGGGCTAGAATTCGATCCAAAAAAAATGACAATCGATGAATTTCTTTTCAGACTTGAAAGGCTGAAATCCAGTAACAATGTAATGTGGGACGAAGTTGTACTAAATTTCCATCACTTTGTCACTGGACAAGCAGAGACCTGGTTTTGGGTTTACATGAAAGGTAACCCAGAAGTTCCTTGGTTGGTGCTGAAGGATGCACTCATTGAGCAGTTTCGGAGCCTGGAATCGGACTCCGAGCTGTCAAGGAAACTTTACGACAGGCATATGGGTCCAAACGAGTCTTTCGATGATTTCTATGCTGCTGTTCAGAAACTGAACAGCATGTTAAAAATTCCAAAAACAGACATAGAGATCATCGAACTTCTGAAGACCAATGTTCGGCGTGAGATGGGATTACTCCTCATCACCTACGATACGAGGACCCTGACTCACATGGTGTATGTCTGTCGGAAAGTGGAAAAGTACCTTCTTGATCGCGACGCCGGAGCCCTGAAGCCAAGAACAGGGGCAATTCCACCACCGCGCCGAAGTGCAGTATCCGAGCTGCTCATTGAGGAAGAAAAACTAGAAGAGTTTCCATCGGAAGTAGAGGCCTTTCACCCTAAACAGAAGGTCAGAGACACCCACAACTACACCTGCTGGAATTGTAAGGGTAAGGGTCATTCCTTCTTCGAATGCCCTGACCCCCAAAGGTCCCTCTTTTGTTTCAAATGTGGGTGGGACAATACCACCTCTCCACAATGTCCTCGATGTTCGGGAAACGTGTCGCAGAGCAGTTTGAAGACCCGGGGGAATTGCTCTCTGGAGAAGAACCCGGAGTCTCAATAAGAAACTCTTCGGACTCACCACCCACCAACAACAACTTAACACCTGCTCGTCCAACCACGCTTTCCAACCAAGTTCCTATAACCAAAATCTTATCCACACCAATACCTCCAATTCCTGCGCCCAGAATCCTACTCACCCCAACACCTCCGGTTCCTGCAGTCCGAATCCTATCCCGACCAATCACCATCACTCCTTCTGCGACGGCCAATAAACCACCTGTCGTTCCTAAGAGGCCGATCAAAAGCCTGCATGAAAGGCTTCAAAATTACATGGAAGTCCGGAAGAGGATTTTCGGAAACCAAAACACCGTTGTCTCGGAAAAGGTTGCTAAGCTGAGGAGGAAGTTTCGGGAAAAGAAGCAATCCTTCAAAGCCATTGAAGCCACCACGCTATGCAGTTCAGACGATCCTCGTCCTTATGCTAAGGTCCACATTTTTGGGAAACCCCTTTTAGGATTACTGGATAGTGGAGCCAGCATAAGCTGCTTAGGTGCAGATGGATTGGATTTTCTTCAAAAGCACGGCCAAGAATTCTCGAAACTTACCTCCAAAGTGAAAACCGCCGACGGGAAACAACAAGCTATTGTGGGTAGAATCAGCGTGGACATCACTTACAAAGGGATGACGAAAAAAATTCCCCTCTATTTGGTTCCGTCTTTGCAGCAAAACTTGTACCTGGGAATCGATTTCTGGAAAGAGTTTCAGATTGCACCTCAAGTGATCTCCGAAATCTCTGCAGTTCCTAGCCTGGATGTGACTGAGCCTAATGCTCACGTGCTAACCGAACAGCAGTCAAAAAAGTTGCGAGATGCCATCAGCCTGTTTCCTTCCTCTGCTGTAAAAGGCGTAGGAAAAACTACGCTAGAGGTACATACCATCGACACAGGGGATGCTGAGCCCATTAAGCAACGTCATTACCCGATCTCTCCCGCGGTACAAAAGCTGTTGTATGAGGAATTGGATCGCATGCTTAAACTCGGTGTTATCGAGGAAAGTACCAGCGCATGGAGCTCTCCTGTGGTTTTAGTACGAAAACCCGGCAAAAATCGTTTGTGCTTAGATTACAGGAAAGTTAATGCCAAGACAAAGAAAGATGCGTATCCGCTTTCTCATATAGACGGTTTGCTATCGCGTCTGCCAGAGACACATTTCATTTCAAGTGTGGATCTGAAGGATGCTTTTTGGCAGATCCCTCTGGAGAAAGCTTCTCGGGAAAAGACAGCGTTTACTGTGCCCGGTATGCCCCTGCTGCAGTTCACCGTAATGCCATTTGGTCTCTGTAATGCTCCGCAACGCATGGTCAGATTAATGGACAAAGTGGTACCTCATGAGCTGCGAGAAAAAATCTTCCCATACTTGGATGATTTGCTGGTCGTGTCAAGCACGTTTGAAGAACACATTGAACTGTTAAAGATTTTGGCTGGTCGTTTGAAGAAAGCAGGACTTACAATGAACGTCCAGAAGTCGAAATTCTGCTTCAAGGAATTGAAGTATTTGGGGTACATAGTTGGAGATGGTTGTTTAAAGACGGATCCAGATAAAGTGACGGCCATTTCTGATTTTCCTACACCCACAACACCGAAACAAGTAAGACGCTTTTTGGGAATGGCAGGGTGGTATAGACGGTTTGTTAGAGACTTCTCGTCTCTAGCGGCACCGATGACAGATACGTTGAAGAAAGGTAAAAAATTTGTCTTCAACGAAGAAGCAGTGGAAGCTTTCAACCAACTCAAAACAGCCCTAACTTCCGCTCCGCTTCTGGTGAACCCAGATTTTTCGAAGGAGTTCATCATTCTTTGCGATGCTTCTAACACCGGCGTTGGTTGTGTGCTTAGCCAGCTGGACGAAAGTGGTAATGAACGTCCTATTTACTACCACTCTCAGAAGCTCAACTCGGCCCAGCGCAATTACAGTGTGACTGAGCGTGAATGCCTAGCTGCTGTCATGGGTGTTCAGAAGTTTCGTGCATACGTAGAGGGCCATCCGTTTAAAATTGTAACCGACCATGCAAGTTTGAAGTGGTTGATGAATCAGAGGGATCTCTGCGGTCGTTTGGCGAGATGGAGCGTAAAGCTACAGGGATATGACTTCACCATAGAGCACCGAAAAGGATCGCAGAACGTGGTACCCGATGCGCTTTCGCCACATGGGGTTGACGCTTTGATTTCCGAGGTCTCTATGTTGAAAGATCCCTGCGATGTGTTGCATATTGATCTTGAGGATCCTAGTTTTAAATCTATGGAATACCTCAAGCTCATAGACAGCATCGAAAAACAAAAAGACAAGCTACCTGATCTTCAAGTGTCGGAAAATTTCGTCTACAAGAAGGTCAAACATTACACAGGGAATCCGGTAGAGGATGACCTCGTTTGGAAGCTTTGGGTTCCTCAAGCGCTAACCGAACGTTTAATCGCTCTGGCACATCAGCCGCCAAAAGCTTCGCATGGAGGTATCGCAAAAACGCTCTTCCGTCTACAGCACCAATTCTTCTGGCCTAACATGGCAGCCCAAGTAAAATCGTTCGTTGGTAGATGCGACATCTGCAAAACCACGAAAGCCTCAAACGCCATCTTGAGGCCTCCGATGGGCAAGGCATTTTTGGCCGAGAGACCCTTTCAGATGTTGTACATCGATTTTCTGGGTCCTTATCCCCGCTCAAAGGAAGGCAATACCCATATTGTAATTGCGTTGGACCAGCTGACCAAGTTTGTGGTAGTAAAACCTCTGCGTCAGGCCACTACGGACACCGCTTTGAAGTTCCTACAAGAACAGGTGTTCTGCATTTTTGGAATACCGGAAACACTTCTCACCGACAACGGCAAACAATTCACAAGCCGTGAGTTTGAAAGGAGAATGTCATTGCTGGGTATAAACCACGTTAAAACTGCTGTATACTCACCTCAAGCGAACGCCAGTGAGAGGGTGAACAGATCCCTCCTTGCCGCAATTAGATCATACATTGACCCGGATCAAAGGAACTGGGACAGCAACTTACAGTCCATAGCCAGCGCTCTCCGAACAACCACTCATTCAGCGATTAGTATGTCTCCATACGAAGCATTGTTTGGACAACGCTGCATAGAGCATGGCTCGGATTATAAGTTGCTCCGGAAGTTGAACGGATTGAACAACTCGAATGTAGAAGTTGTCTCGAAAGCGGCACAGATGAACATCATTCACGCTTATATAAAGAACGCTTTGGCTACAGCTCATACGCAGTACGAAAACGCCTACAATTTGCGAAGTAAAGACATTAAATTTGCCGTCGGAGAGGAAGTGTTTCGCAGGAATTATGCATTAAGTGACGCATCAAAGAGGTTTTGCGCAAAACTGGGTCCGAAATTCGTTAAAATGAAAATCGCAAGGATAGTTGGGAACAATCTGTACGAGTTGGAGGACCTAAATGGGAAAAAGGTTGGTATCTTCCACTGCAAAGACCTAAAGAAATGAACACCTTTATATGCCCGGCTACAGTCTGTGCATGAGACGGAAAGAGAAGTCAAGGTTTCTTTTCTTCTTCTTTCAATGCGATAGATCTATGGAAAGAAGAAGCTTTGTAGGAAACCTCGGATTGTAATAATAAAGAATAATAAAGAATAATAACACCTAAATAATAATATTAAACTAAAATTCATATTAAATACTTCATAATTATATCTAAAATAATAATATCAAAATATCAATGATAATAATACTTACTATAATAAAACATAACTATAATACTAATATTTAATATAATACGGCATAATACAACATAAGTATAATATCTAAACCTAATAAACTTAATAGTAAACATAACTAATAATACATTATAATATCTTGACCTAATAATAATACATATTAATAATACATAAATACCCATAATAATACCCTAACATAATATTAATACCTTATAATAAAACATAATAATAATAATAATAATAATAATAATAATAATAATAATAATAATAATAATAATAATAATAATAATAATAATAATAATAATAATAATAATAATAATAATAATAATAATAATAATAATAATAATAATAATAATATTAATAATTAATCGAACGATCCAGAGTGTTCCTACAAAAGCAGAATATTCCAAATACCGATCGTAACGGTCCATCACATCACCCGATGTACACACCAAAAGTACAAAAGCACATACCAGATTGTAATTTACATCGCTAATTCACCAAACTAGCAATTAAATCAAACCAAAATCTAACTGACCAACGTGTCATGCGATATGTTTTTTAACATTCGCAGGTATATGCAGGGATACATAGCTAATCATCCGATCATCGATCCCGTTGATTGCTGTGGGGTGATTAGCTATGTAATGATGCGGGTGATGGAATGGACCGTTGCATGCTCGTATTAGGAGATTGGTCGAAAAGAGGAGGAGCCTCATGCACCAAGGCTAAACGGGAGTTAAAAGCTGGGAAAGTAGGTCAGTTGGTGACGAGCTTTAACCGTGTGCGGTACAAATCATAAATAATAGAAAAGAAATTAAAAAGTAAAGAAAGAAGAAACAAATAAAATCGAGATAATTAAAATTGCACATGAACCAAATAAAAAAATATATGGATTAACTACTAAATTAATAAAATTATACCGGCGGTTAATTCCTGAAATAAAATAAAATAAAATAAAAAGTCGGTGTTTGAAAAAAAAAAAGAAATTATAGGAAGTGGCAAGTGTTATTCAAATTAAATAAAAAAAGGCCTCTTAGTGTTAAAAAAATTAAAGGAATTGGCAACTATATAAAAAAAAGGTTAAATAAATGATATACCTACAAAAAAATAAATAAGAAAAGAAACTTAAAGTATAAGAGTGAACCTTTACCCACCCACTTCAGTGACTCAAAGCCACAACCGCTCCACCAATAAACAATTCCGCTAATACTTTTAGCACCACCGCCGCGTAGTTTCGCTCGCAAAATTAAGATTAATCATCATCCTCGTCATCAATATCATCATCATCCTCATCATCATCATTCTCATCCTCATCATCATCATTCTCATCCTCATTATCATCATCATCATCATCATCATCATCATCATCATCATCATCATCATCATCATCATCATCATCATCATCATCATCATAATCATCATCATCATCATCATCATAATCATCATCATCATTATCATCATCATCAGCATAAACCTAAAGTGTAATAGTGTCCATTGTGTGCCTCCCTCCCTAATTCCTGTCGCGATCCCAAACCGCTACCACATTACCCTATTTTATTTGTGCTCACCTATTCCCTAAAGGCCCAGTGTTGTGAAATCATAGTGTGTTGTGCGTTTGTGTTAACTTTTTTTAAAATATAATAATATATTATCCTATTATTTTTTAATTATTTAGGATTTAAAAAAAAAAAAAAAATATTAACGGCTATTTAATAATAATAATTAAAAAAAAAGAGATAATAATAATAAAAAAAAAGAAACCAAACGGTAAAGAAAAAATAGAAGAAAGGAAAATTTAATTAAAAGACAAAAAAAAAAAAAACCTCTTTACCCCTTATTTTTATTTGCCTATAGCAACGACAACCACCGTGGTGCACTACTGCTGGGACGTCATTTCATTATTTCATTGGTGAGTCAATTGTTTTGAATTTCATCTATATATCCATTGATTGATTTATTTTATTTTTATTTTATTTTAATTAAAATTTCCTTTAATTACCGTTGCAATTAACTGAGAAAAAAAAAAGTGTGCTTACCGTATGTATATATAATTCTTATACTTAAAACCAAAACAAAGTTTAAATATTTAAAAAAAAAAAAAAATTGTACTTACCGACCTAATCCTATACCTATATAAAGAAAAAAAAATACAAAAAGAAGAAAAGTTAAATAAATGTTACTTACCTTAACATAAGACTAAATTTAATTAATTATTAATTTTGTTTAATTTTTCTTTTTACTTACCTTATACCTACAAGAAAACAAAGAAAACATTTTTTTTAAATAATAATCGGTATATTTAAAAATTCTGTTGTATCTATTTACCATTAAGTAACTTTTTTTTTATAACGTGGTTGAAAATAAATAAAAAAAAGGAAAACAATAAAATAAAAAGTATTTCCTTCTCGATCCTGATGGTTGAGGTTCTATTTTGGGAAGTTAGTTGAATTTTTTTGTTTCAGCATGGGGATACTGACGGCCTAATACCATCCCACAGAGGTGGAGGTGATGAAAGAGTAAGAGGGTAAGGTATACGAAGGGGGTGCAAGTTTGAGTAAGGGACTACTGCAGTGAAATGGAGGTTGCAGTAGTCAAGGTGGTATCTTCTAGATACATGGGCGGGCAAATCTTCCGAGGGTCAATACCATCATCATCGACCCTCACCCCTCTATAGAGAACACTCCCCCCTCAGAAAGCTGGACATTTCGGGTTCCCATCTTTTTATTTTTTTGATTTTATTTGGTAGGCATGAAAACGTAACACCGTCCAGAACAGCGGTAGAAAGAACCCCCCCTCCGGCGAGCTAGCTCGTGCTTTTCGCAAGCATGCCAAGCTGCCGTTGTCTGGACACCCTCACCTTCCTGCTGCCAGGATCAGCCTCTAGTGCCTGTGGCTAGGGGTTGTAATGGTGGTAAGGTAAGGGAAGGTGAGGAACAGCCGTTATTTTGTTACAAATTTTGATGTCGAGTATCTCAGACACAATAGCATCGAAAGCACGTACATCGTACATTAAATTTTTTGACTACTTTTTTGTTGAAAATTTTGATGTCGAGTATCTCAGATACAATAGCATCGCAAGCACGTACATCGTACACTAAATTTTTTGACTACTTTTATGTTGAAAATTTTGATGTCGAGTATCTCAGATACAATAGCATCGCAAGCACGTACATCGTACATTAAATTTTGTGACAACTTTTTTGTTGAAAATTTTGATGTCGAGTATCTCAGATACAATAGCATCGAAGCACGTAGGAAGGAGTACCTTTTCAACGGTGTATCGAACACTAAATTTTTTGACTACTTTTTTGTTGAAAATTTTGATGTCGAGTATCTCAGATACAATAGCATCGCAAGCACGTACATCGTACATTAAATTTTGTGACTACTTTTTTGTTGAAAATTTTGATGTCGAGTATCTCAGATACAATAGCATCGCAAGCACAAACATCGTACATTAAATTTTGTGACTACTTTTTTGTTGACAATTTTTATGTCGAGTATCTGAGATACAATAGCATCGAAGCACGTAGGAAGGAGTACCTTTTCAACGGTGTATCGAACACTAAATTTTTTGACTACTTTTATGTTGAAAATTTTGATGTCGAGTATCTCAGATACAATAGCATCGCAAGCACGTAGGAAGGAGTACCTTTTCAACGGTGTATCGAACATTAAATTTTGTGACTACTTTTTTGTTGAAAATTTTGATGTCGAGTATCTCAGATACAATAGCATCGAAAGCACGTACATCGTACATTAAATTTTTTGACTACTTTTTTGTTGAAAATTTTGATGTCGAGTATCTCAGATACAATAGCATCGCAAGCACGTACATCGTAGGTACTTTAAATTTTGTGACTACTTTTTTGTTGAAAATTTTGGTGTCGAGTATCTCAGATACAATAGCACCGCAAGCACGTACATCGTATATTAAATTTTGTGATTACTTTTTTGTTGAAAATTTTGATGTCGAGTATCTCAGATACAATAGCATCGCAAGCACGTAGGAAGGAGTACCTTTTCAACGGTGTATCGAACACTAAATTTTTTGACTACTTTTATGGTGAAAATTTTGATGTCGAGTATCTCAGATACAATAGCATCGCAAGCACGTACATCGTACATTAAATTTTGTGACTACTTTTTTGTTGAAAATTTTGATGTCGAGTATCTCAGATACAATAGCATCGAAGCACGTAGGAAGGAGTACCTTTTCAACGGTGTATCGAACACTAAATTTTTTGACTACTTTTTTGTTGAAAATTTTGATGTCGAGTATCTCAGATACAATAGCATCGCAAGCACGTACATCGTACATTAAATTTTGTGACTACTTTTTTGTTGAAAATTTTGATGTCGAGTATCTCAGATACAATAGCATCGCAAGCACGTACATCGAACATTAAATTTTGTGACTACTTTTTTGTTGAAAATTTTGATGTCGAGTATCTCAGATACAATAGCATCGCAAGCACGTACATCGTACATTAAATTTTGTGACTACTTTTTTGTTGAAAATGTTGATATCGAGTATCTCAGATACAATAGCATCGCAAGCACGTACATCGTACATTAAATTTTGTGACTACTTTTTTTTTGAAAATTTTGATGTCGAGTATCTCAGATACAATAGCATCGCAAGCACGTAGGAAGGAGTACCTTTTCAACGGTGTATCGAGCATTAAATTTTGTGACTACTTTTTTGTTGAAAATTTTGATGTCGAGTATCTCATTTACAATAGCATCGCAAGCACGTCCATCGTACATTAAATTTTATGACTACTTTTTTGTTGAAAATTTTGATGTCGAGTATCTCAAATACAATAGCATCGCAAGCACGTAGGAAGGAGTACCTTTTCAACGGTGTTCCGAACATTAAATTTTGTGACTACTTTTTTGTTGAAAATTTTGATGTCGAGTATCTCAGATACAATAGCATCGCAAGCACGTACATCGTACATTAAATTTTGTGACTACTTTTTTTTTGAAAATTTTGATGTCGAGTATCTCAGATACAATAGCATCGCAAGCACGTAGGAAGGAGTACCTTTTCAACGGTGTATCGAACATTAAATTTTGTGACTACTTTTTTGTTGAAAATTTTGATGTCGAGTATCTCAGATACAATAGCATCGCAAGCACGTACATCGTACATTAAATTTTTTGACTACTTTTTTGTTGAAAATTTTGATGTCGAGTATCTCAGATACAATAGCATCGCAAGCACGTAGGAAGGAGTACTTTTTCAACGGTGTATCGAACACTAAATTTTTTGACTACTTTTATGTTGAAAATTTTGATGTCGAGTATCTCAGATACAATAGCATCGCAAGCACGTACATCGTACATTAAATTTTGTGACTACTTTTTTGTTGAAAATGTTGATGTCGAGTATCTCAGATACAATAGCATCGAAGCACGTAGGAAGGAGTACCTTTTCAACGGTGTATCGAACACTAAATTTTTTGACTACTTTTTTGTTGAAAATTTTGATGTCGAGTATCTCAGATACAATAGCATCGAAAGCACGTACATCGTACATTAAATTTTTTGACTACTTTTTTGTTGAAAATTTTGATGTCGAGTATCTCAGATACAATAGCATCGCAAGCACGTACATCGTACATTCAATTTTGTGACTACTTTTTTGTTGAAAATTTTGATGTCGAGTATCTCAGATACAATAGCATCGCAAGCACGTACATCGTACATTAAATTTTGTGACTACTTTTTTTTTGAAAATTTTGATGTCGAGTATCTCAGATACAATAGCATCGCAAGCACGTAGGAAGGAGTACCTTTTCACCGGTGTATCGAACATTAAATTTTGTGACTACTTTTTTGTTGAAAATTTTGATGTCGAGTATCTTACATACAATAGCATCGCCAGCACGTAGGAAGGAGTACCTTTTCAACGGTGTATCGAACATTAAATTTTGTGACTACTTTTTTTTTGAAAATTTTGATGTCGAGTATCTCAGATACAATAGCATCGCAAGCACGTAGGAAAGAGTACCTTTTCAACGGTGTTTCGAACATTAAATTTTGTGACTACTTTTTTGTTGAAAATTCTGATGTCGAGTATCTCAGATACAATAGCATCGCAAGCACGTACATTGTACATTAAATTTTGTGACTTCTTTTTTGTTGAAAATTTTGATGTCGAGTATCTCAGATACAATAGCATCGCAAGCACGTAGGAAGGAGTACCTTTTCAACGGTGTATCAAACATTAAATTTTGTGACTACTTTTTTGTTGAAAATTTTGATGTCGAGTATCTAAGATACAATAGCATCGCAAGCACGTAGGAAGGAGTACCTTTTCAACGGTGTTTCGAACATTAAATTTTGTGACTACTTTTTTGTTGAAAATTTTGATGTCGAGTATCTTACATACAATAGCATCGCCAGCACGTAGGAAGGAGTACCTTTTCAACGGTGTATCGAACATTAAATTTTGTGACTACTTTTTTTTTGAAAATTTTGATGTCGAGTATCTCAGATACAATAGCATCGCAAGCACGTAGGAAGGAGTACCTTTTCAACGGTGTTTCGAACATTAAATTTTGTGACTACTTTTTTGTTGAAAATTCTGATGTCGAGTATCTCAGATACAATAGCATCGCAAGCACGTTCATCGTACATTAAATTTTTTGACTACTTTTTTGTTGAAAATTTTGATGTCGAGTATCTCAGATACAATAGCATCGCAAGCACGTCCATCGTACATTAAATTTTGTGACTACTTTTTTGTTGAAAATTCTGGTGTCGATTATCTCAGATACAATAGCATCGCAAGCACGTACATCGTACATTAAATTTTTTGACTACTTTTTTGTTGAAAATTTTGATGTCGAGTATCTCAGATACAATAGCATCGCAAGCACGTAGGAAGGAGTACCTTTTCAACAGTGTATCGAACACTAAATTTGTTGACTACTTTTATGTTGAAAATTTTGATGTCGAGTATCTCAGATACAATAGCATCGAAAGCACGTACATCGTACATTAAATTTTTTGACTACTTTTTTGTTGAAAATTTTGATGTCGAGTATCTCAGATACAATATCATCGCAAGCACGTACATCGTACATTAAATTTTGTGACTACTTTTTTGTTGAAAATTTTGATGTCGAGTATCTCAGATACAATAGCATCGCAAGCACGTACATCGTACATTAAATTTTGTGACTACCTTTTTGTTGAAAATTTTGATGTCGAGTATCTCAGATACAATAGCATCGCAAGCACGTACATCGTACATTAAATTTTGTGACTACTTTTTTGGTGAAAATTTTGATGTCGAGTATCTCAGATACAATAGCATCGCAAGCACGTAGGAAGGAGTACCTTTTCAACGGTGTTTCGAACATTAAATTTTGTGACTACTTTTTTGTTGAAAATTTTGATGTCGAGTATCTCAGATACAATTGCATCGCAAGCACGTCCATCGTACATTAAATTTTGTGACTACTTTTTTGTTGAAAATTCTGATGTCGAGTATCTCAGATACAATAGCATCGCAAGCACGTCCATCGTACATTAAATTTTGTGACTACTTTTTTGTTGAAAATTTTGATGTCGAGTATCTCAGATACAATAGCATCGCAAGCACGTACATCGTACATTAAATTTTGTGACTACTTTTTTGTTGACAATTTTGATGTCGAGTATCTCAGATACAATAGCATCGAAGCACGTAGGAAGGGGTACCTTTTCAACGGTGTATCGAACACTAAATTTTTTGACTACTTTTATGTTGAAAATTTTGATGTCGAGTATCTCAGATACAATAGCATTGCAAGCACGTAGGAAGGAGTACCTTTTCAACGGTGTATCGAACATTAAATTTTGTGACTACTTTTTTGTTGAAAATTTTGATGTCGAGTATCTCAGATACAATAGCATCGAAAGCACGTACATCGTACATTAAATTTTTTGACTACTTTTTTGTTGAAAATTTTGATGTCGAGTATCTCAGATACAATAGCATCGCAAGCACGTACATCGTACATTAAATTTTGTGACTACTTTTTTGTTGAAAATTTTGATGTCGAGTATCTCAGATACAATAGCATCGCAAGCACGTACATCGTACATTAAATTTTGTGACTACTTTTTTGTTGAAAATTTTGATGTCGAGTATCTCAGATACAAAAGCATCGAAGCACGTAGGAAGGAGTACCTTTTCAACGGTGTATCGAACACTAAATTTTTTGACTACTTTTATGTTGAAAATTTTGATGTCGAGTATCTCAGATACAATAGCATCGCAAGCACGTACATCGTACATTAAATTTTGTGACTACTTTTTTGTTGAAAATTTTGATGTCGAGTATCTCAGATACAATAGCATCGAAGCACGTAGGAAGGAGTACCTTTTCAACGGTGTATCGAACACTAAATTTTTTGACTACTTTTTTGTTGAAAATTTTGATGTCGAGTATCTCAGATACAATAGCATCGCAAGCACGTACATCGTACATTAAATTTTGTGACTACTTTTTTGTTGAAAATTTTGATGTCGAGTATCTCAGATACAATAGCATCGCAAGCACGTACATCGTACATTAAATTTTGTGACTACTTTTTTGTTGAAAATTTTGATGTCGAGTATCTCAGATACAATAGCATCGCAAGCACGTACATCGTACATTAAATTTTGTGACTACTTTTTTGTTGACAATTTTGATGTCGAGTATCTCAGATACAATAGCATCGAAGCACGTAGGAAGGAGTACCTTTTCAACGGTGTATCGAACATTAAATTTTGTGACTACTTTTTTGTTGAAAATTTTGATGTCGAGTATCTCAGATACAATAGCATCGAAAGCACGTACATCGTACATTAAATTTTTTGACTACTTTTTTGTTGAAAATTTTGATGTCGAGTATCTCAGATACAATAGCATCGCAAGCACGTAGGAAGGGGTACCTTTTCAACGGTGTATCGAACATTAAATTTTGTGACTACTTTTTTGTTGAAAATTTTGATGTCGAGTATCTCAGATACAATAGCATCGCAAGCACGTACATCGTACATTAAATTTTTTGACTACTTTTTTGTTGAAAATTTTGATGTCGAGTATCTCAGATACAATAGCATCGCAAGCACGTAGGAAGGAGTACCTTTTCAACGGTGTATCGAACACTAAATTTTTTGACTACTTTTATGTTGAAAATTTTGATGTCGAGTATCTCAGATACAATAGCATCGCAAGCACGTACATCGTACATTAAATTTTGTGACTACTTTTTTGTTGAAAATGTTGATGTCGAGTATCTCAGATACAATAGCATCGAAGCACGTAGGAAGGAGTACCTTTTCAACGGTGTATCGAACACTAAATTTTTTGACTACTTTTTTGTTGAAATTTTGATGTCGAGTATCTCAGATACAATAGCATCGAAAGCACGTACATCGTACATTAAATTTTTTGACTACTTTTTTGTTGAAAATTTTGATGTCGAGTATCTCAGATACAATAGCATCGCAAGCACGTACATCGTACATTAAATTTTGTGACTACTTTTTTGTTGAAAATTTTGATGTCGAGTATCTCAGATACAATAGCATCGCAAGCACGTACATCGTACATTAAATTTTGTGACTACTTTTTTTTTGAAAATTTTGATGTCGAGTATCTCAGATACAATAGCATCGCCAGCACGTAGGAAGGAGTACCTTTTCACCGGTGTATCGAACATTAAATTTTGTGACTACTTTTTTGTTGAAAATTTTGATGTCGAGTATCTTACATACAATAGCATCGCCAGCACGTAGGAAGGAGTACCTTTTCAACGGTGTATCGAACATTAAATTTTGTGACTACTTTTTTTTTGAAAATTTTGATGTCGAGTATCTCAGATACAATAGCATCGCAAGCACGTAGGAAGGAGTACCTTTTCAACGGTGTTTCGAACATTAAATTTTGTGACTACTTTTTTGTTGAAAATTCTGATGTCGAGTATCTCAGATACAATAGCATCGCAAGCACGTACATCGTACATTAAATTTTTTGACTAATTTTTTGTTGAAAATTTTGATGTCGAGTATCTCAGATACAATAGCATCGCAAGCACGTCCATCGTACATTAAATTTTGTGACTACTTTTTTGTTGAAAATTCTGATGTCGATTATCTCAGATACAATAGCATCGCAAGCACGTACATCGTACATTAAATTTTTTGACTACTTTTTTGTTGAAAATTTTGATGTCGAGTATCTCAGATACAATAGCATCGCAAGCACGTAGGAAGGAGTACCTTTTCAACAGTGTATCGAACACTAAATTTTTTGACTACTTTTATGTTGAAAATTTTGATGTCGAGTATCTCAGATACAATAGCATCGAAAGCACGTACATCGTACATTAAATTTTTTGACTACTTTTTTGTTGAAAATTTTGATGTCGAGTATCTCAGATACAATAGCATCGCAAGCACGTACATCGTACATTAAATTTTTGACTACTTTTTTGTTGAAAATTTTGATGTCGAGTATCTCAGATACAATATCATCGCAAGCACGTACATCGTACATTAAATTTTGTGACTACTTTTTTGTTGAAAATTTTGATGTCGAGTATCTCAGATACAATAGCATCGCAAGCACGTACATCGTACATTAAATTTTGTGACTACCTTTTTGTTGAAAATTTTGATGTCGAGTATCTCAGATACAATAGCATCGCAAGCACGTACATCGTACATTAAATTTTGTGACTACTTTTTTGGTGAAAATTTTGATGTCGAGTATCTCAGATACAATAGCATCGCAAGCACGTCCATCGTACATTAAATTTTGTGACTACTTTTTTTTTGAAATTTTTGATGTCGAGTATCTCAGATACAATAGCATCGCAAGCACGTAGGAAGGAGTACCTTTTCAACGGTGTTTCGAACATTAAATTTTGTGACTACTTTTTTGTTGAAAATTTTGATGTCGAGTATCTCAGATACAATTGCATCGCAAGCACGTCCATCGTACATTAAATTTTGTGACTACTTTTTTGTTGAAAATTCTGATGTCGAGTATCTCAGATACAATAGCATCGCAAGCACGTCCATCGTACATTAAATTTTGTGACTACTTTTTTGTTGAAAATTTTGATGTCGAGTATCTCAGATACAATAGCATCGCAAGCACGTACATCGTACATTAAATTTTGTGACTACTTTTTTGTTGACAATTTTGATGTCGAGTATCTCAGATACAATAGCATCGAAGCACGTAGGAAGGTGTACCTTTTCAACGGTGTATCGAACACTAAATTTTTTGACTACTTTTATGTTGAAAATTTTGATGTCGAGTATCTCAGATACAATAGCATTGCAAGCACGTAGGAAGGAGTACCTTTTCAACGGTGTATCGAACATTAAATTTTGTGACTACTTTTTTGTTGAAAATTTTGATGTCGAGTATCTCAGATACAATAGCATCGAAAGCACGTACATCGTACATTAAATTTTTTGACTACTTTTTTGTTGAAAATTTTGATGTCGAGTATCTCAGATACAATAGCATCGCAAGCACGTACATCGTACATTAAATTTTGTGACTACTTTTTTGTTGAAAATTTTGATGTCGAGTATATGAGATACAATAGCATCGCAAGCACGTACATCGTACATTAAATTTTGTGACTACTTTTTTGTTGAAAATTTTGATGTCGAGTATCTCAGATACAAAAGCATCGAAGCACGTAGGAAGGAGTACCTTTTCAACGGTGTATCGAACACTAAATTTTTTGACTACTTTTATGTTGAAAATTTTGATGTCGAGTATCTCAGATACAATAGCATCGCAAGCACGTACATCGTACATTAAATTTTGTGACTACTTTTTTGTTGAAAATTTTGATGTCGAGTATCTCAGATACAATAGCATCGAAGCACGTAGGAAGGAGTACCTTTTCAACGGTGTATCGAACACTAAATTTTTTGACTACTTTTTTGTTGAAAATTTTGATGTCGAGTATCTCAGATACAATAGCATCGCAAGCACGTACATCGTACATTAAATTTTGTGACTACTTTTTTGTTGAAAATTTTGATGTCGAGTATCTCAGATACAATAGCATCGCAAGCACGTACATCGTACATTAAATTTTGTGACTACTTTTTTGTTGAAAATTTTGATGTCGAGTATCTCAGATACAATAGCATCGCAAGCACGTACATCGTACATTAAATTTTGTGACTACTTTTTTGTTGACAATTTTGATGTCGAGTATCTCAGATACAATAGCATCGAAGCACGTAGGAAGGAGTACCTTTTCAACGGTGTATCGAACATTAAATTTTGTGACTACTTTTTTGTTGAAAATTTTGATGTCGAGTATCTCAGATACAATAGCATCGCAAGCACGTACATCGTACATTAAATTTTTTGACTACTTTTTTGTTGAAAATTTTGATGTCGAGTATCTCAGATACAATAGCATCGCAAGCACGTAGGAAGGAGTACCTTTTCAACGGTGTATCGAACACTAAATTTTTTGACTACTTTTATGTTGAAAATTTTGATGTCGAGTATCTCAGATACAATAGCATCGCAAGCACGTACATCGTACATTAAATTTTGTGACTACTTTTTTGTTGAAAATGTTGATGTCGAGTATCTCAGATACAATAGCATCGAAGCACGTAGGAAGGAGTACCTTTTCAACGGTGTATCGAACACTAAATTTTTTGACTACTTTTTTGTTGAAATTTTGATGTCGAGTATCTCAGATACAATAGCATCGAAAGCACGTACATCGTACATTAAATTTTTTGACTACTTTTTTGTTGAAAATTTTGATGTCGAGTATCTCAGATACAATAGCATCGCAAGCACGTACATCGTACATTAAATTTTGTGACTACTTTTTTGTTGAAAATTTTGATGTCGAGTATCTCAGATACAATAGCATCGCAAGCACGTACATCGTACATTAAATTTTGTGACTACTTTTTTTTTGAAAATTTTGATGTCGAGTATCTCAGATACAATAGCATCGCCAGCACGTAGGAAGGAGTACCTTTTCACCGGTGTATCGAACATTAAATTTTGTGACTACTTTTTTGTTGAAAATTTTGATGTCGAGTATCTTACATACAATAGCATCGCCAGCACGTAGGAAGGAGTACCTTTTCAACGGTGTATCGAACATTAAATTTTGTGACTACTTTTTTTTTGAAAATTTTGATGTCGAGTATCTCAGATACAATAGCATCGCAAGCACGTAGGAAGGAGTACCTTTTCAACGGTGTTTCGAACATTAAATTTTGTGACTACTTTTTTGTTGAAAATTCTGATGTCGAGTATCTCAGATACAATAGCATCGCAAGCACGTACATCGTACATTAAATTTTTTGACTAATTTTTTGTTGAAAATTTTGATGTCGAGTATCTCAGATACAATAGCATCGCAAGCACGTCCATCGTACATTAAATTTTGTGACTACTTTTTTGTTGAAAATTCTGATGTCGATTATCTCAGATACAATAGCATCGCAAGCACGTACATCGTACATTAAATTTTTTGACTACTTTTTTGTTGAAAATTTTGATGTCGAGTATCTCAGATACAATAGCATCGCAAGCACGTAGGAAGGAGTACCTTTTCAACAGTGTATCGAACACTAAATTTTTTGACTACTTTTATGTTGAAAATTTTGATGTCGAGTATCTCAGATACAATAGCATCGAAAGCACGTACATCGTACATTAAATTTTTTGACTACTTTTTTGTTGAAAATTTTGATGTCGAGTATCTCAGATACAATAGCATCGCAAGCACGTACATCGTACATTAAATTTTGTGACTACTTTTTTGTTGAAAATTTTGATGTCGAGTATCTCAGATACAATAGCATCGCAAGCACGTACATCGTACATTAAATTTTGTGACTACTTTTTTTTTGAAAATTTTGATGTCGAGTATCTCAGATACAATAGCATCGCAAGCACGTACATCGTACATTAAATTTTGTGACTACTTTTTTGTTGACAATTTTGATGTCGAGTATCTCAGATACGATAGCATCGAAGCACGTAGGAAGGAGTACCTTTTCAACGGTGTATCGAACATTAAATTTTGTGACTACTTTTTTGTTGAAAATTTTGATGTCGAGTATCTCAGATACAATAGCATCGAAAGCACGTACATCGTACATTAAATTTTTTGACTACTTTTTTGTTGAAAATTTTGATGTCGAGTATCTCAGATACAATAGCATCGCAAGCACGTAGGAAGGAGTACCTTTTCAACGGTGTATCGAACATTAAATTTTTTGACTACTTTTTTGTTGAAAATTTTGATGTCGAGTATCTCAGATACAATAGCATCGCAAGCACGTACATCGTACATTAAATTTTGTGACTACTTTTTTGTTGAAAATTTTGATGTCGAGTATCTCAGATACAATAGCATCGCAAGCACGTAGGAAGGAGTACCTTTTCAACGGTGTATCGAACACTAAATTTTTTGACTACTTTTATGTTGAAAATTTTGATGTCGAGTATCTCAGATACAATAGCATCGCAAGCACGTACATCGTACATTAAATTTTGTGACTACTTTTTTGTTGAAAATGTTGATGTCGAGTATCTCAGATACAATAGCATCGAAGCACGTAGGAAGGAGTACCTTTTCAACGGTGTATCGAACACTAAATTTTTTGACTACTGTTTTGTTGAAAATTTTGATGTCGAGTATCTCAGATACAATAGCATCGAAAGCACGTACATCGTACATTAAATTTTTTGACTACATTTTTGTTGAAAATTTTGATGTCGAGTATCTCAGATACAATAGCATCGCAAGCACGTACATCGTACATTAAATTTTGTGACTACTTTTTTGTTGAAAATTTTGATGTCGAGTATCTCAGATACAATAGCATCGCAAGCACGTACATCGTTCATTGGATTGACAGTTGACAGTTGAACAGTTCGGTTGCATTAAAATTTAGCTCCTGTGTTTTAGCCAAATTTAATATAAAATAGTTCATTATAACTTAAATTTTTGACCTAAACTTAATTATAATCACATTGCACGTCACTGTTACCGAAGTAAGTCTCAAAATATTATTTAAATACATTGTAAAATTAGCCAAACAACATCGGCAAAGCGCAAAAGCTAATTGTCACTTATTGCACTACATATATGCATAAACGTAGTATAAGTAATATATCGCCGGAAGCATCCCCCGAGTCAAAGAAACTGCAAATCTCCGAAATGACTTTGAACAATATGTCCATTAGCGATCTAGGCAAACTTCTCGATGAAAAATTAAGTGATCACCTCCAGCATTTAGTAACAAAGGCGGACTTAGATGTACTTACCACCAAAATGGAGGCTGCTGAAGAGAAACAACTAGCACTTGCACACAAAGTTGCATCTGCAGAAGAACGTTGCGAAAAGCTTGAGATGCAAATAGAACACCTTATGATGAAATTCAACGAAAAAAATGTTATTGTGCACTTGCCAAGTAAGACCAATGTTGATCCTTTGAATGAGGCGAAAGAGCTCTGCCAGAGTTTGGCAGAAGGCGATGAGAACACCGTAGACTCGGTTAAACTAACACACAAAAACACTAATAGCGACAACGAAATAAACCACCTAGTTGTAACACTTAAACACAGCTCTGATGTATATAAAATCTTGAAAGCATCATCCAAATTGAAAAACACTGGAAGAAGTGTCCATAAGGATTACCCTTTGTCAATAAGAACAAAAAGAGCAAAGATGATCAAGCTCAAAAAATCATTATACACCGAACGCCCTGGAACAAAAATACAACTGCGTGATGACCGATTGTTTATTGAGGGAAGGGCATTTGCATGGAGCACCGAATATGGGTTAAAATGTGGTAATGATAATGGATTTGTTGTTTTGAAAAAAATGTTCCCTGATGTTAAGTTTGATAACATGGAACGAGCTGTCAACTTTGACAGCAACGATAAACGTCATGGACAGCTGTTACAAAACTCCTCACTATCTATACTAGCCCCATCTGCACATTCAATGCAACAACATTCTACACAGGGGGGTTCAAAATCAATTCAATACAAAAAATTAAATAATTAAGAATTTGCCGTCTGTCAGTCGCTTAGTAATTACAATTTAAATATTTTAAGTTATAATATAAATGGATTAAAAAGTAAATTATTATTCTTAAACTTCTTTAACTATGTAAAATCATTTGATATATTTTTATTATTCGAAACATTTTTATTGAAAGAAAATTACGATTTAGTTAATGGTTATTTTAACGAATATGATTTGGTATGGGAGGAAGCGGTAAAAACTAACAAATATGGAAGAGCAAGTGGTGGATGTATTTACGGTTTTAAGAAAATTTACAAAGAATTTTTGAATTTTGAAAAGGTACTAGGATATAATATAATTAACTTAAAATTAGAAAACATTTGTAAGCACTATATAATACCAACTTACTTAAATTGCAATCACTGGGAAGATGATTTTAACTCCCTAAGTGACTTAGTCTGTACTATTCAAAATGAGAAATTGCTTTTGATAGGGGATCTAAATGCAAGAATAGGAAGTGAACAAGGCTTCTACAATGAAAATGGATATCATCCTCTACTAACCTTAGCCCCCAAAAGAATATCGAAGGACAATAAGACAGATAGAAAAGGAAGAGAACTGCTTGATTTCGCTGAATCTTTCAACCTAATGGTTCTAAATGGCAGATCTAATAGTGATGTAAAAGGTGAATTCACTTTTGTAAGAGGAAACTCGTGTTCGGTAATTGATTATTGTTTTGTAGCAGATGATTGGCTTTATGAGGTATCGGATTTTAAGGTTCATGAAAAGTGTTTTTCGGATCATATGCCAATTTCTGTTGTTATGAAAATAAACAACGATAAACAGTCAATATGTCAAGGTTTCACTGAATTAACATTGCCCAGATTAATGTGGCGAAATAATCTCAAAAAAACGTATCAAGATGCATTAGACCTTGAACTTGATTCCATGAAGACAAGAGGCGAAATAGTCTCAATAGAAAGCTTGCAAGATGTAATACGTAAATCAGCACCAAAAATATCCGATAAATCTAGTAGATTTCAACCACAACAGAAATGGTTTGACGCAGAGTGTCTTAGAGCTAGAGAAAAAGTCTTTTCTTTTCTGAAACTATTTAGAAGATATAACACCCCATATTTTAGACAAGAATATGCGAAAGAAAAAAAACGATTTAAGGAGATTTGTTTACACAAGAAAACCCAGTATTTTGAAGAAAAAGTGCACACTATCATTGCAAGCCGAAACACGAAGGAATTCTGGAAAGCAGTTCGATTTGTAAACGGAGCAAAACTCAAAATTGGAATTAGCATTCCTAGCCACGATTTAAAAACTCACTTTCAATCACTTTTGAATGTAGAGTCATCAACGTTACCTTTTCATTACTGTGTTAATTATATCGAGAATCAAGATATGGATCAACCGTTTACATCTACAGAGTTGAAATCAGTATTAAAAGAAATGAAAGAATCTAAGGCACCAGGAGAAGATCTTATACCTCACGAATTTTATAAGTATTGCAGTGATGATTTTGCCAAACATCTGCTAGCGAACCTAAACGATTTGTATGAAAACGACATTGTCCCAACATGCTTTGAATCATCCGTTATTCTTCCAGTTTACAAAAAAGGAAATCAGAACATGGTGGAAAATTACAGAGGGATATCACTGCTTAATACAATTCGTAAGATATTTGGAAGTATGTTGTACAGAC
The DNA here is from genome assembly GCF_945859685.1 of Eupeodes corollae. NCBI lineage: Eukaryota > Metazoa > Arthropoda > Insecta > Diptera > Syrphidae > Eupeodes > Eupeodes corollae. The sequence goes on from NW_026605130.1 coordinate 255,590, forward strand.
GCCTTAGTAATTGGGCAGAAGAACAGCGGATACTTAGTGAATGCCAAGCTGGATTTCGTCAAGGTTACTCCACCGTTGATCAAATTTATACACTTAGCACTATTGTAGACATTTACCGTGAGGAAGGCAAAAATATCTATGCCTACTTCGTTGATTTCAAATCCGCATTTGACACTGTAGATCGAGATTTAATGTTCTATAAACTTTCTGCTCTGGGTCTACCATTTAAAATGTTGAGGACATTAAGAAAAATATACAAAAACTGTTCAGCGAAGGTATGGGATGGAGTCAATATGTCTGAAAGTTTCGCAACACCATCAGGTTTGAGACAAGGATGCATCCTGAGTACACTTCTATTCGCCCTTTTTATTAATGATATTGTTTCTTATATTAATGGAGGGATTGATGTAGGTCGTACTAAAATCAAAGTTTTGATGTACGCTGATGATATAGTGCTGTTAGCAGACACGCCGATAAAACTCCAGATGATGATAACTAAGCTCGAAGAATTTTGTAAACTGTGGAACCTTACAGTAAACAGAGGAAAATCCCAAATAATGATTTTTGGTAGAGGCAAGAGACAGCGAAGTAGAAACTATATCTGGAAATTGGAGAGGGAAGCAGTGGAAGTAGTTGATAATTACAAATACCTGGGAGTAATTCTAACACCACAAAATAGTATTAAAACTCACTTGCTAGAAAAACTGAAAAGTGCAAAAATTGCCATAAACACAACCTGGTTGACTTGTATGAAAAATAAGAGCATAGGACTTCGAGTCAAATATCAAATCTTTGAGGCAACAGCGAGATCAGTTATGTTTTATGCAACGCAAGTTTGGGGATATTTACAATATGAGAGTGTAGAACAGCTTCTCAGGTTCTTTCTTAAAAGAGTACTGCACCTTCCCCGGACGACTCCCACATATATGTTACACATTGAAACAGGGCTCCCACCATTGTTCATCACAACATTGAAACTCCATTTTGATTACGTCCTTAAAGTATTAAACATGCACGAAGCAAGACTTCCTAAAATAGTTGCTACGCACGCTATCGCAAAAAAAGCATCATGCTTTCAGAAATGGAAAGAGCTGGCTGAGAGGACGGGACGTCCATTAAATTTATCGGGATTTAACATACAGGAAATGAAAGTTGAACTTTACAATATACTCCAGAATCTTGATGAAAAACTACATAAAGCCTTTATTGAAGAAGCTCAATCATCAATTTATCGAAGGTACTATTCGAAACTGGAACACGATCTAAGCATGATTAGCTATTTTGGAAGCAATGTTGATGCAGAAAAAATCTCAAACATATTTAAGGTGAGAGGAGAGTTACTGCCATTAAACTACATACCCCACCGGCCGGATTTGCCTATCACATGCTCCTTGTGTAACTTGAAAACCCGTGAAGACATCATGCACTTTATAGGCATCTGTCCCATACTTAAAGAATTAAGAAAACTACACTTGGGAAAAGCTAATTACGAAGAGGATGAAGTTATTGATATACTGAACGGACGTGATTGGACGACTCTTTGCAACTTTGTGAAATCAGCATTAAGATATAGAAACCAAATCTTAAGAGAAGCGTTTTAATTAAATTTTTAACCAAATGAAAAAATGTATTGTAAACCTAGTGCACCTATTTATTAATTTTTATTATTGAAATCATAAACTTGTCAATCTGGCAGACGGCTTTTGCCATGTCTTTAAAGATTTGTAAACCGAATTCAAAAATGTACTTATGATGAAATAAAATCTATTTTCTAATCTAAGCTAATCTAAATCGTTCATTAAATTTTGTGACTACTTTTTTTTTGAAAATTTTGATGTCGAGTATCTCAGATACAATAGCATCGCAAGCACGTAGGAAGGAGTACCTTTTCACCGGTGTATCGAACATTAAATTTTGTGACTACTTTTTTGTTGAAAATTTTGATGTCGAGTATCTTACATACAATAGCATCGCCAGCACGTAGGAAGGAGTACCTTTTCAACGGTGTATCGAACATTAAATTTTGTGACTACTTTTTTTTTGAAAATTTTGATGTCGAGTATCTCAGATACAATAGCATCGCAAGCACGTAGGAAGGAGTACCTTTTCAACGGTGTTTCGAACATTAAATTTTGTGACTACTTTTTTATTGAAAATTCTGATGTCGAGTATCTCAGATACAATAGCATCGCAAGCACGTACATCGTACATTAAATTTTTTGACTACTTTTTTGTTGAAAATTTTGATGTCGAGTATCTCAGATACAATAGCATCGCAAGCACGTCCATCGTACATTAAATTTTGTGACTACTTTTTTGTTGAAAATTCTGATGTCGATTATCTCAGATACAATAGCATCGCAAGCACGTACATCGTACATCGTACATTAAATTTTGTGACTACTTTTTTTTTGAAAATTTTGATGTCGAGTATCTCAGATACAATAGCATCGCAAGCACGTAGGAAGGAGTACCTTTTCAACGGTGTTTCGAACATTAAATTTTGTGACTACTTTTTTATTGAAAATTCTGATGTCGAGTATCTCAGATACAATAGCATCGCAAGCACGTACATCGTACATTAAATTTTTTGACTACTTTTTTGTTGAAAATTTTGATGTCGAGTATCTCAGATACAATAGCATCGCAAGCACGTCCATCGTACATTAAATTTTGTGACTACTTTTTTGTTGAAAATTCTGATGTCGATTATCTCAGATACAATAGCATCGCAAGCACGTACATCGTACATCGTACATTAAATTTTGTGAGTACTTTTTTGTTGAAAATTTTGATGTCGAGTATCTCAGATACAATAGCATCGCAAGCACGTTGGAAGGAGTACCTTTTCAACAGTGTATCGAACACTAAATTTTTTGACTACTTTTATGTTGAAAATTTTGATGTCGAGTATCTCAGATACAATAGCATCGAAAGCACGTACATCGTACATTAAATTTTTTGACTACTTTTTTGTTGAAAATTTTGATGTCGAGTATCTCAGATACAATAGCATCGCAAGCACGTACATCGTACATTAAATTTTGTGACTACTTTTTTGTTGAAAATTTTGATGTCGAGTATCTCAGATACAATAGCATCGCAAGCACGTACATCGTACATTAAATTTTGTGACTACTTTTTTTTTGAAAATTTTGATGTCGAGTATCTCAGATACAATAGCATCGCAAGCACGTAGGAAGGAGAACCTTTTCAACGGTGTTTCGAACATTAAAAATTGTGACTACTAATTTTTTGTTGAAAATTTTGATGTCGAGTATCTTACATACAATAGCATCGCCAGCACGTAGGAAGGAGTACCTTTTCAACGGTGTATCGAACATTAAATTTTGTGACTACTTTTTTTTTGAAAATTTTGATGTCGAGTATCTCAGATACAATAGCATCGCAAGCACGTAGGAAGGAGTACCTTTTCAACGGTGTATCGTACATTAAATTTTGTGACTACTTTTTTGTTGAAAATTTTGATGTCGAGTATCTCAGATACAATAGCATCGCAAGCACGTAGGAAGAAGTACCTTTTCAACGATGTATCGTACCTTAAATTTTGTGACTACTTTTTTGTTGAAAATTTTGATGTCAAGTATCTCAGATACAATAGCATCGCAAGCACGTCCATCGTACATTAAATTTTGTGACTACTTTTTTTTGAAAATTTTGATGTCGAGTATCTCAGATACAATAGCATCGCAAGCACGTACATCGTACCTTAAATTTTGTGACCACTTTTTTGTTGAAAATTTTGATGTCGAGTATCTCAGATACAATAGCATCGCAAGCACGTAGGAAGGAGTACCTTTTCAACGGTGTTTCGAACATTAAATTTTGTGACTACTTTTTTGTTGAAAATTTTGATGTCGAGTATCTCAGATACAATAGCATCGCAAGCACGTACATCGTACATTAAATTTTTTGACTACTTTTTTGTTGAAAATTTTAATGTCGAGTATCTCAGATACAATAGCATCGCAAGCACGTAGGAAGGAGTACCTTTTCAACGGTGTATCGAACATTAAATTTTGTGACTACTTTTTTGTTGAAAATTTTGATGTCGAGTATCTCAGATACAATAGCATCGCAAGCACGTACATCGTACATTAAATTTTGTGACTACTTTTTTGTTGAAAATTTTAATGTCGAGTATCTCAGATACAATAGCATCGCAAGCACGTAGGAAGGAGTACCTTTTCAACGGTGTATCGAACACTAAATTTTTTGACTACTTTTATGTTGAAAATTTTGATGTCGAGTATCTCAGATACAATAGCATCGCAAGCACGTAGGAAGGAGTACCTTTTCAACGGTGTATCGAACATTAAATTTTTTGACTACTTTTTTGTTGAAAATTTTGATGTCGAGTATCTCAGATACAATAGCATCGAAAGCACGTACATCGTACATTAAATTTTTTGACTACTTTTTTGTTGAAAATTTTGATGTCGAGTATCTCAGATACAATAGCATCGCAAGCACGTACATCGTACATTAAATTTTGTGACTACTTTTTTGTTGAAAATTTTGATGTTGAGTATCTCAGATACAATAGCATCGCAAGCACGTACATCGTACATTAAATTTTGTGACTACTTTTTTGTTGAAAATTTTGATGTCGAGTATCTCAGATACAAAAGCATCGAAGCACGTAGGAAGGAGTACCTTTTCAACGGTGTATCGAACACTAAATTTTGTGACTACTTTTATGTTGAAAATTTTGATGTCGAGTATCTCAGATACAATAGCATCGCAAGCACGTACATCGTACATTAAATTTTGTGACTACTTTTTTGTTGAAAATTTTGATGTCGAGTATCTCAGATACAATAGCATCGAAGCACGTAGGAAGGAGTACCTTTTCAACGGTGTATCGAACACTAAATTTTTTGACTACTTTTTTGTTGAAAATTTTGATGTCGAGTATCTCAGATACAATAGCATCGCAAGCACGTACATCGTACATTAAATTTTGTGACTACTTTTTTTTTGAAAATTTTGATGTCGAGTATCTCAGATACAATAGCATCGCAAGCACGTAGGAAGGAGTACCTTTTCAACGGTGTTTCGAACATTAAATTTTGTGACTACTTTTTTGTTGAAAATTTTGATGTCGAGTATCTTACATACAATAGCATCGCCAGCACGTAGGAAGGAGTACCTTTTCAACGGTGTATCGAACATTAAATTTTGTGACTACTTTTTTTTTGAAAATTTTGATGTCGAGTATCTCAGATACAATAGCATCGCAAGCACGTAGGAAGGAGTACCTTTTCAACGGTGTTTCGAACATTAAATTTTGTGACTACTTTTTTGTTGAAAATTCTGATGTCGAGTATCTCAGATACAATAGCATCGCAAGCACGTACATCGTACATTAAATTTTGTGACTACTTTTTTGTTGAAAATTTTGATGTCGAGTATCTCAGATACAATAGCATCGCAAGCACGTCCATCGTACATTAAATTTTGTGACTACTTTTTTGTTGAAAATTCTGATGTCGATTATCTCAGATACAATAGCATCGCAAGCACGTACATCGTACATTAAATTTTTTGACTACTTTTTTGTTGAAAATTTTGATGTCGAGTATCTCAGATACAATAGCATCGCAAGCACGTAGGAAGGAGTACCTTTTCAACAGTGTATCGAACACTAAATTTGTTGACTACTTTTATGTTGAAAATTTTGATGTCGAGTATCTCAGATACAATAGCATCGAAAGCACGTACATCGTACATTAAATTTTTTGACTACTTTTTTGTTGAAAATTTTGATGTCGAGTATCTCAGATACAATATCATCGCAAGCACGTACATCGTACATTAAATTTTGTGACTACTTTTTTGTTGAAAATTTTGATGTCGAGTATCTCAGATACAATAGCATCGCAAGCACGTACATCGTACATTAAATTTTGTGACTACCTTTTTGTTGAAAATTTTGATGTCGAGTATCTCAGATACAATAGCATCGCAAGCACATACATCGTACATTAAATTTTGTGACTACTTTTTTGTTGAAAATTTTGATGTCGAGTATCTCAGATACATCGCAAGCACGTCCATCGTACATTAAATTTTGTGACTACTTTTTTTTTGAAAATTTTGATGTCGAGTATCTCAGATACAATAGCATCGCAAGCACGTACATCGTACATTAAATTTTTTGACTACTTTTTTGTTGAAAATTTTGATGTCGAGTATCTCAGATACAATAGCATCGCAAGCACGTAGGAAGGAGTACCTTTTCAACGGTGTTTCGAACATTAAATTTTGTGACTACTTTTTTGTTGAAAATTTTGATGTCGAGTATCTCAGATACAATAGCATCGCAAGCACGTACATCGTACATTAAATTTTTTGACTACTTTTTTGTTGAAAATTTTGATGTCGAGTATCTCAGATACAATAGCATCGCAAGCACGTAGGAAGGAGTAACTTTTCAACGGTGTATCGAACATTAAATTTTGTGGCTACTTTTTTGTTGAAAATTTTGATGTCGAGTATCTCAGATACAATAGCATCGCAAGCACGTCCATCGTACATTAAATTTTGTGACTACTTTTTTGTTGAAAATTCTGATGTCGAGTATCTCAGATACAATAGCATCGCAAGCACGTACATCGAACAATAAATTTTGTGAGTACTTTTTTGTTGAAAATTTTGATGTCGAGTATCTCAGATACAATAGCATCGCAAGCACGTCCATCGTACATTAAATTTTGTGACTACTTTTTTGTTGAAAATTTTGATGTCGAGTATCTCAGATACAATAGCATCGCAAGCACGTACATCGTACATTAAATTTTGTGACTACTTTTTTGTTGACAATTTTGATGTCGAGTATCTCAGATACAAAAGCATCGAAGCACGTAGGAAGGAGTACCTTTTCAACGGTGTATCGAACACTAAATTTTTTGACTACTTTTATGTTGAAAATTTTGATGTCGAGTATCTCAGATACAATAGCATCGCAAGCACGTAGGAAGGAGTACCTTTTCAACGGTGTATAGAACATTAAATTTTGTGACTACTTTTTTGTTGAAAATTTTGATGTCGAGTATCTCAGATACAATAGCATCGAAAGCACGTACATCGTACATTAAATTTTTTGACTACTTTTTTGTTGAAAATTTTGATGTCGAGTATCTCAGATACAATAGCATCGCAAGCACGTACATCGTACATTAAATTTTGTGACTACTTTTTTGTTGAAAATTTTGATGTCGAGTATCTCAGATACAATAGCATCGCAAGCATGTACATCGTACATTAAATTATGTGACTACTTTTTTGTTGAAAATTTTGATGTCGAGTATCTCAGATACAAAAGCATCGAAGCACGTAGGAAGGAGTACTTTTTCAACGGTGTATCGAACACTAAATTTTGTGACTACTTTTTTGTTGAAAATTTTGATGTCGAGTATCTCAGATACAATAGCATCGCAAGCACGTACATCGAACATTAAATTTTGTGACTACTTTTTTGTTGAAAATTTTGATGTCGAGTATCTCAGATACAATAGCATCGCAAGCACGTACATCGTACATTAAATTTTGTGACTACTTTTTTGTTGAAAATTTTGATGTCGATTATCTCAGATACAATAGCATCGCAAGCACGTACATCGTACATTAAATTTTGTGACTACTTTTTTGTTGACAATTTTGATGTCGAGTATCTCAGATACAATAGCATCGCAAGCACGTACATCGTACATTAAATTTTGTGACTACTTTTTTGTTGACAATTTTGATGTCCAGTATCTCAGATACAATAGCATCGAAGCACGTAGGAAGGAGTACCTTTTCAACGGTGTATCGAACATTAAATTTTGTGACTACTTTTTTGTTGAAAATTTTGATGTCGAGTATCTCAGATACAATAGCATCGCAAGCACGTACATCGTACATTAAATTTTGTGACTACTTTTTTGTTGAAAATTTTGATGTCGAGTATCTCAGATACAATAGCATCGCAAGCACGTAGGAAGGAGTACCTTTTCAACGGTGTATCGAGCATTAAATTTTGTGACTACTTTTTTGTTGAAAATTTTGATGTCGAGTATCTCAGATACAATAGCATCGCAAGCACGTACATCGTACATTAAATTTTTTGACTACTTTTTTGTTGAAAATTTTGATGTCGAGTATCTCAAATACAATAGCATCGCAAGCACGTAGGAAAGAGTACCTTTTCAACGGTGTTTCGAACATTAAATTTTGTGACTACTTTTTTGTTGAAAATTTTGATGTCGAGTATCTCAGATACAATAGCATCGCAAGCACGTACATCGTACATTAAATTTTGTGACTACTTTTTTTTTTGAAAATTTTGATGTCGAGTATCTCAGATACAATAGCATCGCAAGCACGTAGGAAGGAGTACCTTTTCAACGGTGTATCGAACATTAAATTTTGTGACTACTTTTTTGTTGAAAATTTTGATGTCGAGTATCTCAGATACAATAGCATCGCAAGCACGTACATCATACATTAAATTTTTTGACTACTTTTTTGTTGAAAATTTTGATGTCGAGTATCTCAGATACAATAGCATCGCAAGCACGTAGGAAGGAGTACCTTTTCAACGGTGTATCGAACACTAAATTTTTTGACTACTTTTATGTTGAAAATTTTGATGTCGAGTATCTCAGATACAATAGCATCGCAAGCACGTACATCGTACATTAAATTTTGTGACTACTTTTTTGTTGAAAATTTTGATGTCGAGTATCTCAGATACAATAGCATCGAAGCACGTAGGAAGGAGTACCTTTTCAACGGTGTATCGAACACTAAATTTTTTGACTACTTTTTTGTTGAAAATTTTGATGTCGAGTATCTCAGATACAATAGCATCGAAAGCACGTACATCGTACATTAAATTTTTTGACTACTTTTTTGTTGAAAATTTTGATGTCGAGTATCTCAGATACAATAGCATCGCAAGCACGTACATCGTACATTAAATTTTGTGACTACTTTTTTGTTGAAAATTTTGATGTCGAGTATCTCAGATACAATAGCATCGCAAGCACGTACATCGTACATTAAATTTTGTGACTACTTTTTTTTTGAAAATTTTGATGTCGAGTATCTCAGATACAATAGCATCGCAAGCACGTAGGAAGGAGTACCTTTTCACCGGTGTATCGAACATTAAATTTTGTGACTACTTTTTTGTTGAAAATTTTGATGTCGAGTATCTCAGATACAATAGCATCGAAGCACGTAGGAAGGAGTACCTTTTCAACGGTGTATCGAACACTAAATTTTTTGACTACTTTTTTGTTGAAAATTTTGATGTCGAGTATCTCAGATACAATAGCATCGAAAGCACGTACATCGTACATTAAATTTTTTGACTACTTTTTTGTTGAAAATTTTGATGTCGAGTATCTCAGATACAAGAGCATCGCAAGCACGTACATCGTACATTAAATTTTGTGACTACTTTTTTGTTGAAAATTTTGATGTCGAGTATCTCAGATACAATAGCATCGCAAGCATGTACATCGTACATTAAATTTTGTGACTACTTTTTTGTTGAAAATTTTGATGTCGAGTATCTCAGATACAAAAGCATCGAAGCACGTAGGAAGGAGTACTTTTTCAACGGTGTATCGAACACTAAATTTTGTGACTACTTTTTTGTTGAAAATTTTGATGTCGAGTATCTCAGATACAATAGCATCGCAAGCACGTACATCGAACATTAAATTTTGTGACTACTTTTTTGTTGAAAATTTTGATGTCGAGTATCTCAGATACAATAGCATCGCAAGCACGTACATCGTACATTAAATTTTGTGACTACTTTTTTGTTGAAAATTTTGATGTCGATTATCTCAGATACAATAGCATCGCAAGCACGTACATCGTACATTAAATTTTGTGACTACTTTTTTGTTGACAATTTTGATGTCGAGTATCTCAGATACAATAGCATCGCAAGCACGTACATCGTACATTAAATTTTGTGACTACTTTTTTGTTGACAATTTTGATGTCGAGTATCTCAGATACAATAGCATCGAAGCACGTAGGAAGGAGTACCTTTTCAACGGTGTATCGAACATTAAATTTTGTGACTACTTTTTTGTTGAAAATTTTGATGTCGAGTATCTCAGATACAATAGCATCGCAAGCACGTACATCGTACATTAAATTTTGTGACTACTTTTTTGTTGAAAATTTTGATGTCGAGTATCTCAGATACAATAGCATCGCAAGCACGTAGGAAGGAGTACCTTTTCAACGGTGTATCGAGCATTAAATTTTGTGACTACTTTTTTGTTGAAAATTTTGATGTCGAGTATCTCAGATACAATAGCATCGCAAGCACGTACATCGTACATTAAATTTTTTGACTACTTTTTTGTTGAAAATTTTGATGTCGAGTATCTCAAATACAATAGCATCGCAAGCACGTAGGAAAGAGTACCTTTTCAACGGTGTTTCGAACATTAAATTTTGTGACTACTTTTTTGTTGAAAATTTTGATGTCGAGTATCTCAGATACAATAGCATCGCAAGCACGTACATCGTACATTAAATTTTGTGAATACTTTTTTTTTTGAAAATTTTGATGTCGAGTATCTCAGATACAATAGCATCGCAAGCACGTAGGAAGGAGTACCTTTTCAACGGTGTATCGAACATTAAATTTTGTGACTACTTTTTTGTTGAAAATTTTGATGTCGAGTATCTCAGATACAATAGCATCGCAAGCACGTACATCGTACATTAAATTTTGTGACTACTTTTTTGTTGAAAATTTTGATGTCGAGTATCTCAGATACAAAAGCATCGAAGCACGTAGGAAGGAGTACTTTTTCAACGGTGTATCGAACACTAAATTTTGTGACTACTTTTTTGTTGAAAATTTTGATGTCGAGTATCTCAGATACAATAGCATCGCAAGCACGTACATCGAACATTAAATTTTGTGACTACTTTTTTGTTGAAAATTTTGATGTCGAGTATCTCAGATACAATAGCATCGCAAGCACGTACATCGTACATTAAATTTTGTGACTACTTTTTTGTTGAAAATTTTGATGTCGATTATCTCAGATACAATAGCATCGCAAGCACGTACATCGTACATTAAATTTTGTGACTACTTTTTTGTTGACAATTTTGATGTCGAGTATCTCAGATACAATAGCATCGCAAGCACGTACATCGTACATTAAATTTTGTGACTACTTTTTTGTTGACAATTTTGATGTCGAGTATCTCAGATACAATAGCATCGAAGCACGTAGGATGGAGTACCTTTTCAACGGTGTATCGAACATTAAATTTTGTGACTACTTTTTTGTTGAAAATTTTGATGTCGAGTATCTCAGATACAATAGCATCGCAAGCACGTACATCGTACATTAAATTTTGTGACTACTTTTTTGTTGAAAATTTTGATGTCGAGTATCTCAGATACAATAGCATCGCAAGCACGTAGGAAGGAGTACCTTTTCAACGGTGTATCGAGCATTAAATTTTGTGACTACTTTTTTGTTGAAAATTTTGATGTCGAGTATCTCAGATACAATAGCATCGCAAGCACGTACATCGTACATTAAATTTTTTGACTACTTTTTTGTTGAAAATTTTGATGTCGAGTATCTCAAATACAATAGCATCGCAAGCACGTAGGAAAGAGTACCTTTTCAACGGTGTTTCGAACATTAAATTTTGTGACTACTTTTTTGTTGAAAATTTTGATGTCGAGTATCTCAGATACAATAGCATCGCAAGCACGTACATCGTACATTAAATTTTGTGACTACTTTTTTGTTGTTGAAAATTTTGATGTCGAGTATCTCAGATACAATAGCATCGCAAGCACGTAGGAAGGAGTACCTTTTCAACGGTGTATCGAACATTAAATTTTGTGACTACTTTTTTGTTGAAAATTTTGATGTCGAGTATCTCAGATACAATAGCATCGCAAGCACGTACATCATACATTAAATTTTTTGACTACTTTTTTGTTGAAAATTTTGATGTCGAGTATCTCAGATACAATAGCATCGCAAGCACGTAGGAAGGAGTACCTTTTCAACGGTGTATCGAACACTAAATTTTTTGACTACTTTTATGTTGAAAATTTTGATGTCGAGTATCTCAGATACAATAGCATCGCAAGCACGTACATCGTACATTAAATTTTGTGACTACTTTTTTGTTGAAAATTTTGATGTCGAGTATCTCAGATACAATAGCATCGAAGCACGTAGGAAGGAGTACCTTTTCAACGGTGTATCGAACACTAAATTTTTTGACTACTTTTTTGTTGAAAATTTTGATGTCGAGTATCTCAGATACAATAGCATCGAAAGCACGTACATCGTACATTAAATTTTTTGACTACTTTTTTGTTGAAAATTTTGATGTCGAGTATCTCAGATACAATAGCATCGCAAGCACGTACATCGTACATTAAATTTTGTGACTACTTTTTTGTTGAAAATTTTGATGTCGAGTATCTCAGATACAATAGCATCGCAAGCACGTACATCGTACATTAAATTTTGTGACTACTTTTTTTTTGAAAATTTTGATGTCGAGTATCTCAGATACAATAGCATCGCAAGCACGTAGGAAGGAGTACCTTTTCACCGGTGTATCGAACATTAAATTTTGTGACTACTTTTTTGTTGAAAATTTTGATGTCGAGTATCTTACATACAATAGCATGGCCAGCACGTAGGAAGGAGTACCTTTTCAACGGTGTATCGAACATTAAATTTTGTGACTACTTTTTTTTTGAAAATTTTGATGTCGAGTATCTCAGATACAATAGCATCGCAAGCACGTAGGAAGTAGTACCTTTTCACCGTTGTATCGAACATTAAATTTTGTGACTACTTTTTTGTTGAAAATTTTGATGTCGAGTATCTTAGATACAATAGCATCGCAAGCACGTAGTAAGGAGTACCTTTTCAACGGTGTATCGAACATTAAATTTTGTGACTACTTTTTTGATGAAAATTTTGATGTCGAGTATCTCAGATACAATAGCATCGCAAGCACGTCCATCGTACATTAAATTTTGTGACTACTTTTTTGTTGAAAATTTTGATGTCGAGTATCTCAGATACAATAGCATCGCAAGCACGTACATCGTACATTAAATTTTTTGACTACTTTTTTGTTGAAAATTTTGATGTCGAGTATCTCAGATACAATAGCATCGCAAGCACGTAGGAAGGAGTACCTTTTCAACGGTGTATCGAACATTAAATTTTGTGACTACTTTTTTGTTGAAAATTTTGATGTCGAGTATCTCAGATACAATAGCATCGCAAGCACGTCCATCGTACATTAAATTTTGTGACTACTTTTTTGTTGAAAATTCTGATGTCGAGTATCTCAGATACAATAGCATCGCAAGCACGTACATCGTACATTAAATTTTGTGACTACTTTTTTGTTGACAATTTTGATGTCGAGTATCTCAGATACAATAGCATCGAAGCACGTAGGAAGGAGTACCTTTTCAACGGTGTATCGAACATTAAATTTTGTGACTACTTTTTTGTTGAAAATTTTGATGTCGAGTATCTCAGATACAATAGCATCGCAAGCACGTACATCGTACATTAAATTTTGTGACTACTTTTTTGTTGAAAATTTTGATGTCGAGTATCTCAGATACAATAGCATCGCAAGCACGTAGGAAGGAGTACCTTTTCAACGGTGTATCGAGCATTAAATTTTGTGACTACTTTTTTGTTGAAAATTTTGATGTCGAGTATCTCAGATACAATAGCATCGCAAGCACGTACATCGTACATTAAATTTTTTGACTACTTTTTTGTTGAAAATTTTGATGTCGAGTATCTCAAATACAATAGCATCGCAAGCACGTAGGAAAGAGTACCTTTTCAACGGTGTTTCGAACATTAAATTTTGTGACTACTTTTTTGTTGAAAATTTTGATGTCGAGTATCTCAGATACAATAGCATCGCAAGCACGTACATCGTACATTAAATTTTGTGACTACTTTTTTTTTTGAAAATTTTGATGTCGAGTATCTCAGATACAATAGCATCGCAAGCACGTAGGAAGGAGTACCTTTTCAACGGTGTATCGAACATTAAATTTTGTGACTACTTTTTTGTTGAAAATTTTGATGTCGAGTATCTCAGATACAATAGCATCGCAAGCACGTACATCATACATTAAATTTTTTGACTACTTTTTTGTTGAAAATTTTGATGTCGAGTATCTCAGATACAATAGCATCGCAAGCACGTAGGAAGGAGTACCTTTTCAACGGTGTATCGAACACTTAATTTTTTGACTACTTTTATGTTGAAAATTTTGATGTCGAGTATCTCAGATACAATAGCATCGCAAGCACGTACATCGTACATTAAATTTTGTGACTACTTTTTTGTTGAAAATTTTGATGTCGAGTATCTCAGATACAATAGCATCGAAGCACGTAGGAAGGAGTACCTTTTCAACGGTGTATCGAACACTAAATTTTTTGACTACTTTTTTGTTGAAAATTTTGATGTCGAGTATCTCAGATACAATAGCATCGAAAGCACGTACATCGTACATTAAATTTTTTGACTACTTTTTTGTTGAAAATTTTGATGTCGAGTATCTCAGATACAATAGCATCGCAAGCACGTACATCGTAAATTAAATTTTGTGACTAGTTTTTTGTTGAAAATTTTGATGTCGAGTATCTCAGATACAATAGCATCGCAAGCACGTACATCGTACATTAAATTTTGTGACTACTTTTTTTTTGAAAATTTTGATGTCGAGTATCTCAGATACAATAGCATCGCAAGCACGTAGGAAGGAGTACCTTTTCACCGGTGTATCGAACATTAAATTTTGTGACTATTTTTTTGTTGAAAATTTTGATGTCGAGTATCTTACATACAATAGCATGGCCAGCACGTAGGAAGGAGTACCTTTTCAACGGTGTATCGAACATTAAATTTTGTGACTACTTTTTTTTTGAAAATTTTGATGTCGAGTATCTCAGATACAATAGCATCGCAAGCACGTAGGAAGGAGTACCTTTTCAACGGTGTTTCGAACATTAAATTTTGTGACTACTTTTTTGTTGAAAATTCTGATGTCGAGTATCTCACATACAATAGCATCGCAAGCACGTACATCGTACATTAAATTTTTTGACTACTTTTTTGTTGAAAATTTTGATGTCGAGTATCTCAGATACAATAGCATCGCAAGCACGTCCATCGTACATTAAATTTTGTGACTACTTTTTTGTTGAAAATTCTGATGTCGAGTATCTCAGATACAATAGCATCGCAAGCACGTACATCGTACATTAAATTTTTTGACTACTTTTTTGTTGAAAATTTTGATGTCGAGTATCTCAGATACAATAGCATCGCAAGCACGTGCATCGTACATTAAATTTTGTGACTACTTTTTTGTTGAAAATTTTGATGTCGAGTATCTCAGATACAATAGCATCGCAAGCACGTACATCGTACATTAAATTTTGTGACTACTTTTTTTTTGAAAGTTTTGATGTCGAGTATCTCAGATACAATAGCATCGCAAGCACGTAGGAAGGAGTACCTTTTCACCGTTGTATCGAACATTAAATTTTGTGACTACTTTTTTGTTGAAAATTTTGATGTCGAGTATCTTAGATACAATAGCATCGCAAGCACGTAGTAAGGAGTACCTTTTCAACGGTGTATCGAACATTAAATTTTGTGACTACTTTTTTGTTGAAAATTTTGATGTCGAGTATCTCAGATACAATAGCATCGCAAGCACGTCCATCGTACATTAAATTTTGTGACTACTTTTTTGTTGAAAATTTTGATGTCGAGTATCTCAGATACAATAGCATCGCAAGCACGTACATCGTACATTAAATTTTTTGACTACTTTTTTGTTGAAAATTTTGATGTCGAGTATCTCAGATACAATAGCATCGCAAGCACGTAGGAAGGAGTACCTTTTCAACGGTGTATCGAACATTAAATTTTGTGACTACTTTTTTGTTGAAAATTTTGATGTCGAGTATCTCAGATACAATAGCATCGCAAGCACGTCCATCGTACCTTAAATTTTGTGACTACTTTTTTGTTGAAAATTCTGATGTCGAGTATCTCAGATACAATAGCATCGCAAGCACGTACATCGTACATTAAATTTTTTGACTACTTTTTTGTTGAAAATTTTGATGTCGAGTATCTCAGATACAATAGCATCGAAGCACGTAGGAAGGAGTACCTTTTCAACGGTGTATCGAACACTAAATTTTTTGACTACTTTTTTGTTGAAAATTTTGATGTCGAGTATCTCAGATACAATAGCATCGCAAGCACGTACATCGTACATATAATTTTGTGACTACGTTTTTGTTGAAAATTTTGATGTCGAGTATCTCAGATACAATAGCATCGCAAGCACGTAGGAAGGAGTACCTTTTCAACGGTGTGTCGAACATTAAATTTTGTGACTACTTTTTTGTTGAAAATTTTGATGTCGAGTATCTCAGATACAATAGCATCGAAAGCACGTACATCGTACATTAAATTTTTTTACTACTTTTTTGTTGAAAATTTTGATGTCGAGTATCTCAGATACAATAGAATCGCAAGCACGTACATCGTACATTAAATTTTGTGACTACTTTTTTGTTGAAAATTTTGATGTCGAGTATCTCAGATACAATAGCATCGCAAGCACGTACATCGTACATTAAATTTTGTGACTACTTTTTTTTTTGAAAATTTTGATGTCGAGTATCTCAGATACAATAGCATCGCAAGCACGTAGGAAGGAGTACCTTTTCACCGGTGTATCGAACATTAAATTTTGTGACTACTTTTTTGTTGAAAATTTTGATGTCGAGTATCTTAGATACAATAGCATCGCAAGCACGTAGGAAGGAGTACCTTTTCAACGGTGTATCGAACATTAAATTTTGTGACTACCTTTTTGTTGAAAATTTTGATGTCGAGTATCTCAGATACAATAGCATCGCAAGCACGTCCATCGTACATTAAATTTTGTGACTACTTTTTTGTTGAAAATTTTGATGTCGAGTATCTCAGATACAATAGCATCGCAAGCACGTACATCGTACATTAAATTTTGTGACTACTTTTTTTTGAAAATTTTGATGTCGAGTATCTCAGATACAATAGCATCGCAAGCACGTAGGAAGGAGTACCTTTTCAACGGTGTTTCGAACATTAAATTTTGTGACCACTTTTTTGTTGAAAATTTTGATGTCGAGTATCTCAGATACAATAGCATCGCAAGCACGTAGGAAGGAGTACCTTTTCAACGGTGTATCGAACATTAAATTTTGTGACTACTTTTTTGTTGAAAATTTTGATGTCGAGTATCTCAGATACAATAGCATCGCAAGCACGTACATCGTACATTAAATTTTGTGACTACTTTTTTGTTGAAAATTTTGATGTCGAGTATCTCAGATACAATAGCATCGCAAGCACGTCCATCGTACATTAAATTTTGTGACTACTTTTTTGTTGAAAATTCTGATGTCGAGTATCTCAGATACAATAGCATCGCAAGCACGTACATCGTACATTAAATTTTTTGACTACTTTTTTGTTAAAAATTTTGATGTCGAGTATCTCAGATACAATAGCATCGCAAGCACGTAGGAAGGAGTACCTTTTCAACGGTGTATCGAACATTAAATTTTGTGACTACTTTTTTGTTGAAAATTTTGATGTCGAGTATCTCGGATACAATAGCATCGCAAGCACGTAGAAAGGAGTACCTTTTCAACGGTGTATCGAACATTAAATTTTTTGACTACTTTTTTGTTGAAAATTTTGATGTTGAGTATCTCAAATACAATAGCATCGCAAGCACGTACATCGTACATTAAATTTTGTGACTACTTTTTTGTTGAAAATTTTGATGTCGAATATCTCAGATACAATAGCATCGCAAGCACGTAAATCCAACATTAAATTTTGTGACTACTTTTTTGTTGAAAATTTTGATGTCGAGTATCTCAGATACAATAGCATCGCAAGCACGTACATCGTACATTAAATTTTGTGACTACTTTTTTGTTGAAAATTTTGATGTCGAGTATCTCAGATACAATAGCATCGCAAGCATGTAGAAAGGAGAACCTTTTCAACGGTGTATCGAACATTAAATTTTGTGACTACTTTTTTGTTGAAAATTCTGATGTCGAGTATCTCAGATACAATAGCATCGCAAGCACGTACATCGTACATTAAATTTTGTGACTACTTTTTCGTTGAAAATTTTGATGTCGAGTATCTCAGATACATTAGCATCGCAAGCACGTCCATCGTACATTAAATTTTGTGACTACTTTTTTGTTGAAAATTCTGATGTCGAGTATCTTAGATACAATACCATCGCAAGCACGTAGGAAGGAGTACCTTTTCAACGGTGTATCGAACATTAAATTTTGTGACTACTTTTTTGTTGAAAATTTTGATGTCGAGTATCTCAGACACAATAGCATCGCAAGCACGTCCATCGTACATTAAATTTTATGACTACTTTTTTGTTGAAAATTTTGATGTCGAGTATCTCAGATACAATAGCATCGCAAGTACGTAGGAAGGAGTACCTTTTCAACGGTGTATCGAACATTAAATTTTGTGACCACTTTTTTGTTGAAAATTTTGATGTCGAGTATCTCAGATACAATAGCATCGCAAGCACGTAGAAAGGAGTACCTTTTCAACGGTGTATCGAACATTAAATTTTGTGACTACTTGATTGTTGAAAATTTTGATGTCGAGTATCTCAGATACAATAGCATCGCAAGCACGTACAACGTACATTAAATTTGTTGACTACTTTTTCGTTGAAAATTTTGATGTCGAGTATCTCAGATACAATAGCATCGCAAGCACGTAGGAAGGAGTACCTTTTCAACGGTGTATCGAACACTAAATTTTTTGACTACTTTTATGTTGAAAATTTTGATGTCGAGTATCTCAGATACAATAGCATCGCAAGCACGTACATCGTACATTAAATTTTGTGACTACTTTTTTGTTGAAAATTTTGATGTCGAGTATCTCAGATACAATAGCATCGAAGCACGTAGGAAGGAGTACCTTTTCAACGGTGTATCGAACACTAAATTTTTTGACTACTTTTTTGTTGAAAATTTTGATGTCGAGTGTCTCAGATACAATAGCATCGCAAGCACGTAGGAAGGAGTACCTTTTCACCGGTGTATCGAACATTAAATTTTGTGACTACTTTTTTGTTGAAAATTTTGATGTCGAGTATTTCAGATACAATAGCATCGAAAGCACGTACATCGTACATTAAATTTGTGACTACTTTTTTGTTGAAAATTTTGATGTCGAGTATCTCAGATACAATAGCATCGCAAGCACGTACATCGTACATTAAATTTTGTGACTACTTTTTTGTTGAAAATTTTGATGTCGAGTATCTCAGTTACAATAGCATCGCAAGCACGTAGGAAGGAGTACCTTTTCAACGGTGTATCGAACATTAAATTTTGTGACTACTTTTTTGTTGAAAATTTTGATGTTGAGTATCTCAGATACAATAGCATCGCAAGCACGTAGGAAGGAGTACCTTTTCAACGGTGTATCGAACATTAAATGTTGTGACTACTTTTTTGTTGAAAATTTTGATGTCGAGTATCTCAGATACAATAGCATCGCAAGCAAGTAGGAAGGAGTACCTTTTCAACGGTGTATCGAACATTAAATTTTGTGACTACTTTTTTGTTGAAAATTTTGATGTCGAGTATCTCAGATACAATAGCATCGAAAGCACGTACATCGTACATTAAATTTGTGACTACTTTTTTGTTGAAAATTTTGATGTCGAGTATCTCAGATACAATAGCATCGCAAGCACGTACATCGTACATTAAATTTTGTGACTACTTTTTTGTTGAAAATTTTGATGTCGAGTATCTCAGTTACAATAGCATCGCAAGCACGTAGGAAGGAGTACCTTTTCAACGGTGTATCGAACATTAAATTTTGTGACTACTTTTTTGTTGAAAATTTTGATGTTGAGTATCTCAGATACAATAGCATCGCAAGCACGTAGGAAGGAGTACCTTTTCAACGGTGTATCGAACATTAAATGTTGTGACTACTTTTTTGTTGAAAATTTTGATGTCGAGTATCTCAGATACAATAGCATCGCAAGCAAGTAGGAAGGAGTACCTTTTCAACGGTGTTTCGAACATTAAATTTTGTGACCACTTTTTTGTTGAAAATTTTCATGTCGAGTATCTCAGATACAATAGCATCGCAAGCACGTAGAAAGGGGTACCTTTTCAACGGTGTATCGAACATTAAATTTTGGGACTACTTTTTTGTTGAAAATTTTGATGTCGAGTATCTCAGATACAATAGCATCGCAAGCACGTACATCGTACATTAAATTTTGTGACTACTTTTTTGTTGACAATTTTGATGTCGAGTATCTCAGATACAATAGCATCGCAAGCACGTACATCGTACATTAAATTTTGTGACTACTTTTTTTTTGAACATTTTGATGTCGAGTATCTCAGATACAATAGCATCGCAAGCACGTAGGAAGGAGTACCTTTTCAACGGTGTATCGAACATTAAATTTTGTGACTACTTTTTTGTTGAAAATTTTGATGTCGAGTATCTCAGATACAATAGCATCGCAAGCACGTAGGAAGGAGTACCTTTTCAACGGTGTTTCGAACATTAAATTTTGTGACCACTTTTTTGTTGAAAATTTTGATGTCGAGTATCTCAGATACAATAGCATCGCAAGCACGTAGAAAGGAGTACCTTTTCAACGGTGTTTCGAACATTAAATTTTGTGACTACTTTTTTGTTGAAAATTTTGATGTCGAGTATCTCAGATACAATAGCATCGCAAGCACGTAGGAAGGAGTACCTTTTCAACGGTGTTTCGAGCATTAAATTTTGTGACCACTTTTTTGTTGAAAATTTTGATGTCGAGTATCTCAGATACAATAGCATCGCAAGCACGTACATCGTACATTAAATTTTGTGACTACTTTTTTGTTGAAAATTTTGATGTCGAGTATCTCAGATACAATAGCATCGCAAGCACGTACATCGTACATTAAATTTTGTGACTACTTTTTTGTTGAAAATTTTGATGTCGAGTATCTCAGATACAATAGCATCGCAAGCACGTCCATCGTACATTAAATTTTGTGACTACTTTTTTGTTGAAAATTTTGATGTCGAGTATCTCAGATACAATAGCATCGCAAGCACGTAGGAAGGAGTACCTTTTCACCGGTGTATCGAACATTAAATTTTATGACTACATTTTTGTTGAAAATTTTGATGTCGAGTATCTCAGATACAATAGCATCGAAAGCACGTACATCGTACATTAAATTTGTGACTACTTTTTTGTTGAAAATTTTGATGTCGAGTATCTCAGATACAATAGCATCGCAAGCACGTACATCGTACATTAAATTTTGTGACTACTTTTTTGTTGAAAATTTTGATGTCGAGTATCTCAGTTACAATAGCATTGCAAGCACGTAGGAAGGAGTACCTTTTCAACGGTGTATCGAACATTAAATTTTGTGACTACTTTTTTGTTGAAAATTTTGATGTCGAGTATCTCAGATACAATAGCATCGAAAGCACGTACATCGTACATTAAATTTGTGACTACTTTTTTGTTGAAAATTTTGATGTCGAGTATCTCAGATACAATAGCATCGCAAGTACGTAGGAAGGAGTACCTTTTCAACGGTGTTTCGAACATTAAATTTTGTGACCACTTTTTTGTTGAAAATTTTGATGTCGAGTATCTCAGATACAATAGCATCGCAAGCACGTAGAAAGGAGTACCTTTTCAACGGTGTAGCGAACATTAAATTTTGGGACTACTTTTTTGTTGACAATTTTGATGTCGAGTATCTCAGATACAATAGCATCGCAAGCACGTACATCGTACATTAAATTTTGTGACTACTTTTTTTTTGAACATTTTGATGTCGAGTATCTCAGATACAATAGCATCGCAAGCACGTAGGAAGGAGTACCTTTTCAACGGTGTATCGAACATTAAATTTTGTGACTACTTTTTTGTTGAAAATTTTGATGTCGAGTATCTCAGATACAATAGCATCGCAAGCACGTAGGAAGGAGTACCTTTTCAACGGTGTTTTGAACATTAAATTTTGTGACCACTTTTTTGTTGAAAATTTTGATGTCGAGTATCTCAGATACAATAGCATCGCAAGCACGTAGAAAGGAGTACCTTTTCAACTGTGTATCGAACATTAAATTTGGTGACTACTTTTTTGTTGAAAATTTTGATGTCGAGTATCTCAGATACAATAGCATCGCAAGCACGTAGGAAGGAGTACCTTTTCAACGGTGTTTCGAACATTAAATTTTGTGACCACTTTTTTGTTGAAAATTTTGATGTCGAGTATCTCAGATACAATAGCATCGCAAGCACGTACATCGTACATTAAATTTTGTGACTACTTTTTTGTTGAAAATTTTGATGTCGAGTATCTCAGATACAATAGCATTGCACGCACGTACATCGTACATTAAATTTTGTGACTACTTTTTTGTTGAAAATTTTGATGTCGAGTATCTCAGATACAATAGCATCACAAGCACGTAGGAAGGAGTACCTTTTCAACGGTGTATCGAACATTAAATTTTGTGACTACTTTTTTGTTGAAAATTTTGATGTCGAGTATCTCAGACACAATAGCATCGCAAGCACGTCCATCGTACATTAAATTTTATGACTACTTTTTTGTTGAAAATTTTGATGTCGAGTATCTCAGATACAATAGCATCGCAAGTACGTAGGAAGGAGTACCTTTTCAACGGTGTATCGAACACTAAATTTTTTGACTACTTTTTTGTTGAAAATTTTGATGTCGAGTGTCTCAGATACAATAGCATCGCAAGCACGTAGGAAGGAGTACCTTTTCACCGGTGTATCGAACATTAAATTTTGTGACTACTTTTTTGTTGAAAATTTTGATGTCGAGTATCTCAGATACAATAGCATCGAAAGCACGTACATCGTACATTAAATTTGTGACTACTTTTTTGTTGAAAATTTTGATGTCGAGTATCTCAGATACAATAGCATCGCAAGCACGTACATCGTACATTAAATTTTGTGACTACTTTTTTGTTGAAAATTTTGATGTCGAGTATCTCAGTTACAATAGCATCGCAAGCACGTAGGAAGGAGTACCTTTTCAACGGTGTATCGAACATTAAATTTTGTGACTACTTTTTTGTTGAAAATTTTGATGTTGAGTATCTCAGATACAATAGCATCGCAAGCACGTAGGAAGGAGTACCTTTTCAACGGTGTATCGAACATTAAATGTTGTGACTACTTTTTTGTTGAAAATTTTGATGTCGAGTATCTCAGATACAATAGCATCGCAAGCACGTAGGAAGGAGTACCTTTTCAACGGTGTATCGAACATTAAATTTTGTGACTACTTTTTTGTTGAAAATTTTGATGTCGAGTATCTCAGATACAATAGCATCGAAAGCACGTACATCGTACATTAAATTTGTGACTACTTTTTTGTTGAAAATTTTGATGTCGAGTATCTCAGATACAATAGCATCGCAAGCACGTACATCGTACATTAAATTTTGTGACTACTTTTTTGTTGAAAATTTTGATGTCGAGTATCTCAGTTACAATAGCATCGCAAGCACGTAGGAAGGAGTACCTTTTCAACGGTGTATCGAACATTAAATTTTGTGACTACTTTTTTGTTGAAAATTTTGATGTTGAGTATCTCAGATACAATAGCATCGCAAGCACGTAGGAAGGAGTACCTTTTCAACGGTGTATCGAACATTAAATGTTGTGACTACTTTTTTGTTGAAAATTTTGATGTCGAGTATCTCAGATACAATAGCATCGCAAGCAAGTAGGAAGGAGTACCTTTTCAACGGTGTTTCGAACATTAAATTTTGTGACCACTTTTTTGTTGAAAATTTTCATGTCGAGTATCTCAGATACAATAGCATCGCAAGCACGTAGAAAGGGGTACCTTTTCAACGGTGTATCGAACATTAAATTTTGGGACTACTTTTTTGTTGAAAATTTTGATGTCGAGTATCTCAGATACAATAGCATCGCAAGCACGTACATCGTACATTAAATTTTGTGACTACTTTTTTGTTGACAATTTTGATGTCGAGTATCTCAGATACAATAGCATCGCAAGCACGTACATCGTACATTAAATTTTGTGACTACTTTTTTTTTGAACATTTTGATGTCGAGTATCTCAGATACAATAGCATCGCAAGCACGTAGGAAGGAGTACCTTTTCAACGGTGTATCGAACATTAAATTTTGTGACTACTTTTTTGTTGAAAATTTTGATGTCGAGTATCTCAGATACAATAGCATCGCAAGCACGTAGGAAGGAGTACCTTTTCAACGGTGTTTCGAACATTAAATTTTATGACCACTTTTTTGTTGAAAATTTTGATGTCGAGTATCTCAGATACAATAGCATCGCAAGCACGTAGAAAGGAGTACCTTTTCAACGGTGTTTCGAACATTAAATTTTGTGACTACTTTTTTGTTGAAAATTTTGATGTCGAGTATCTCAGATACAATAGCATCGCAAGCACGTAGGAAGGAGTACCTTTTCAACGGTGTTTCGAGCATTAAATTTTGTGACCACTTTTTTGTTAAAAATTTTGATGTCGAGTATCTGAGATACAATAGCATCGCAAGCACGTACATCGTACATTAAATTTTGTGACTACTTTTTTGTTGAAAATTTTGATGTCGAGTATCTCAGATACAATAGCATCGCAAGCACGTACATCGTACATTAAATTTTGTGACTACTTTTTTGTTGAAAATTTTGATGTCGAGTATCTCAGATACAATAGCATCGCAAGCACGTACATCGTACATTAAATTTTGTGACTACTTTTTTGTTGAAAATTTTGATGTCGAGTATCTCAGATACAATAGCATCGCAAGCACGTAGGAAGGAGTACCTTTTCACCGGTGTATCGAACATTAAATTTTATGACTACACTTTTGTTGAAAATTTTGATGTCGAGTATCTCAGATACAATAGCATCTAAAGCACGTACATCGTACATTAAATTTGTGACTACTTTTTTGTTGAAAATTTTGATGTCGAGTATCTCAGATACAATAGCATCGCAAGCACGTAGATCGTACATTAAATTTTGTGACTACTTTTTTGTTGAAAATTTTGATGTCGAGTATCTCAGTTACAATAGCATCGCAAGCACGTAAGAAGGAGTACCTTTTCAAAGGTGTATCGAACATTAAATTTTGTGACTACTTTTTTGTTGAAAATTTTGATGTCGAGTATCTCAGATACAATAGCATCGAAAGCACGTACATCGTACATTAAATTTGTGACTACTTTTTTGTTGAAAATTTTGATGTCGAGTATCTCAGATACAATAGCATCGCAAGTACGTAGGAAGGAGTACCTTTTCAACGGTGTTTCGAACATTAAATTTTGTGACCACTTTTTTGTTGAAAATTTTGATGTCGAGTATCTCAGATACAATAGCATCGCAAGCACGTAGAAAGGAGTACCTTTTCAACGGTGTAGCGAACATTAAATTTTGGGACTACTTTTTTGTTGACAATTTTGATGTCGAGTATCTCAGATACAATAGCATCGCAAGCACGTACATCGTACATTAAATTTTGTGACTACTTTTTTTTTGAACATTTTGATGTCGAGTATCTCAGATACAATAGCATCGCAAGCACGTAGGAAGGAGTACCTTTTCAACGGTGTATCGAACATTAAATTTTGTGACTACTTTTTTGTTGAAAATTTTGATGTCGAGTATCTCAGATACAATAGCATCGCAAGCACGTAGGAAGGAGTACCTTTTCAACGGTGTTTCGAACATTAAATTTTGTGACCACTTTTTTGTTGAAAATTTTGATGTCGAGTATCTCAGATACAATAGCATCGCAAGCACGTAGAAAGGAGTACCTTTTCAACGGTGTATCGAACATTAAATTTTGTGACTACTTTTTTGTTGAAAATTTTGATGTCGAGTATCTCAGATACAATAGCATCGCAAGCACGTAGGAAGGAGTACCTTTTCAACGGTGTTTCGAACATTAAATTTTGTGACCACTTTTTTGTTGAAAATTTTGATGTCGAGTATCTCAGATACAATAGCATCGCAAGCACGTACATCGTACATTAAATTTTGTGACTACTTTTTTGTTGAAAATTTTGATGTCGAGTATCTCAGATACAATAGCATCGCACGCACGTACATCGTACATTAAATTTTGTGACTACTTTTTTGTTGAAAATTTTGATGTCGAGTATCTCAGATACAATAGCATCGCAAGCACGTACATCGTACATTAAATTTTGTGACTACTTTTTTGTTGAAAATTTTGATGTCGAGTATCTCAGATACAATAGCATCGCAAGCACGTAGGAAGGAGTACCTTTTCAACGGTGTATCGAACATTAAATTTTGTGACTACTTTTTTGTTGAAAATTTTGATGTCGAGTATCTCAGACACAATAGCATCGCAAGCACGTCCATCGTACATTAAATTTTATGACTACTTTTTCGTTGAAAATTTTGATGTCGAGTATCTCAGATACAATAGCATCGCAAGTACGTAGGAAGGAGTACCTTTTCAACGGTGTTTCGAACATTAAATTTTGTGACCACTTTTTTGTTGAAAATTTTGATGTCGAGTATCTCAGATACAATAGCATCGCAAGCACGTAGAAAGGAGTACCTTTTCAACGGTGTATCGAACATTAAATTTTGTGACTACTTGATTGTTGAAAATTTTGATGTCGAGTATCTCAGATACAATAGCATCGCAAGCACGTACAACGTACATTAAATTTGTTGACTACTTTTTTGTTGAAAATTTTGATGTCGAGTATCTCAGATACAATAGCATCGCAAGCACGTAGGAAGGAGTACCTTTTCAACGGTGTATCGAACACTAAATTTTTTGACTACTTTTATGTTGAAAATTTTGATGTCGAGTATCTCAGATACAATAGCATCGCAAGCACGTACATCGTACATTAAATTTTGTGACTACTTTTTTGTTGAAAATTTTGATGTCGAGTTTCTCAGATACAATAGCATCGAAGCACGTAGGAAGGAGAACCTTTTCAACGGTGTATCGAACACTAAATTTTTTGACTACTTTTTTGTTGAAAATTTTGATGTCGAGTATCTCAGATACAATAGCATCGCAAGCACGTAGGAAGGAGTACCTTTTACCGGTGTATCGAACATTAAATTTTGTGACTACTTTTTTGTTGAAAATTTTGATGTCGAGTATCTCAGATACAATAGCATCGAAAGCACGTACATCGTACATTAAATTTGTGACTACTTTTTTGTTGAAAATTTTGATGTCGAGTATCTCAGATACAAAGCATCGCAAGCACGTACATCGTACATTAAATTTTGTGACTACTTTTTTGTTGAAAATTTTGATGTCGAGTATCTCAGATACAATAGCATCGCAAGCACGTACATCGTACATTAAATTTTGTGACTACTTTTTTGTTGAAAATTTTGATGTCGAGTATCTCAGATACAATAGCATCGCAAGCACGTACATCGTACATTAAATTTTGTGACTACTTTTTTGTTGAAAATTTTGATGTCGAGTATCTCAGTTACAATAGCATCGCAAGCACGTAGGAAGGAGTACCTTTTCAACGGTGTATCGAACATTAAATTTTGTGACTACTTTTTTGTTGAAAATTTTGATGTTGAGTATCTCAGATACAATAGCATCGCAAGCACGTAGAAAGGAGTACCTTTTCAACGGTGTATCGAACATTAAATGTTGTGACTACTTTTTTGTTGAAAATTTTGATGTCGAGTATCTCAGATACAATAGCATCGCAAGCAAGTAGGAAGGAGTACCTTTTCAACGGTGTTTCGAACATTAAATTTTGTGACCACTTTTTTGTTGAAAATTTTGATGTCGAGTATCTCAGATACAATAGCATCGCAAGCACGTAGAAAGGAGTACCTTTTCAACGGTGTATCGAACATTAAATTTTGGGACTACTTTTTTGTTGAAAATTTTGATGTCGAGTATCTCAGATACAATAGCATCGCAAGCACGTACATCGTACATTAAATTTTGTGACTACTTTTTTGTTGGCAATTTTGATGTCGAGTATCTCAGATACAATAGCATCGCAAGCACGTACATCGTACATTAAATTTTGTGACTAGTTTTTTTTTGAACATTTTGATGTCGAGTATCTCAGATACAATAGCATCGCAAGCACGTAGGAAGGAGTACCTTTTCAACGGTGTATCGAACATTAAATTTTGTGACTACTTTTTTGTTGAAAATTTTGATGTCGAGTATCTCAGATACAATAGCATCGCAAGCACGTAGGAAGGAGTACCTTTTCAACGGTGTTTCGAACATTAAATTTTGTGACCACTTTTTTGTTGAAAATTTTGATGTCGAGTATCTCAGATACAATAGCATCGCAAGCACGTAGAAAGGAGTACCTTTTCAACGGTGTATCGAACATTAAATTTTGTGACTACTTTTTTGTTGAAAATTTTGATGTCGAGTATCTCAGATACAATAGCATCGCAAGCACGTAGGAAGGAGTACCTTTTCAACGGTGTTTCGAACATTAAATTTTGTGACCACTTTTTTGTTGGCAATTTTGATGTCGAGTATCTCAGATACAATAGCATCGCAAGCACGTACATCGTACATTAAATTTTGTGACTACTTTTTTGTTGAAAATTTTGATGTCGAGTATCTCAGATACAATAGCATCGCAAGCACGTACATCGTACATTAAATTTTGTGACTACTTTTTTGTTGAAAATTTTGATGTCGAGTATCTCAGATACAATAGCATCGCAAGCACGTACATCGTACATTAAATTTTGTGACTACTTTTTTGTTGAAAATTTTGATGTCGAGTATCTCAGATACAATAGCATCGCAAGCACGTAGGAAGGAGTACCTTTTCACCGGTGTATCGAACATTAAATTTTCTGACTACATTTTTGTTGAAAATTTTGATGTCGAGTATCTCAGATACAATAGCATCGAAAGCACGTACATCGTACATTAAATTTGTGACTACTTTTTTGTTGAAAATTTTGATGTCGAGTATCTCAGATACAATAGCATCGCAAGCACGTACATCGTACATTAAATTTTGTGACTACTTTTTTGTTGAAAATTTTGATGTCGAGTATCTCAGTTACAATAGCATCGCAAGCACGTAGGAAGGAGTACCTTTTCAACGGTGTATAGAACATTAAATTTTGTGACTACTTTTTTGTTGAAAATTTTGATGTCGAGTATCTCAGATACAATAGCATCGAAAGCACGTACATCGTACATTAAATTTGTGACTACTTTTTTGTTGAAAATTTTGATGTCGAGTATCTCAGATACAATAGCATCGCAAGCACGTACATCGTACATTAAATTTTGTGACTACTTTTTTGTTGAAAATTTTGATGTCGAGTATCTCAGTTACAATAGCATTGCAAGCACGTAGGAAGGAGTACCTTTTCAACGGTGTATCGAACATTAAATTTTGTGACTACTTTTTTGTTGAAAATTTTTATGTCGAGTATCTTAGATACAATAGCATCGCAAGCTCGTACATCGTACATTAAATTTTGTGACTACTTTTTTGTTGAAAATTTTGATGTCGAGTATCTCAGATACAATAGCATCGCAAGCACGTACATCGTACATTAAATTTTGTGACTACTTTTTTGTTGAAAATTTTGATGTCGAGTATCTCAGATACAATAGCATCGCAAGCAAGTAGGAAGGAGTACCTTTTCAACGGTGTTTCGAACATTAAATTTTGTGACCACTTTTTTGTTGAAAATTTTGATGTCGAGTATCTCAGATACAATAGCATCGCAAGCACGTAGAAAGGAGTACCTTTTCAACGGTGTATCGAACATTAAATTTTGTGACTACTTTTTTGATGAAAATTTTGATGTCGAGTATCTCAGATACAATAGCATCGCAAGCACGTACATCGTACATTAAATTTTGTGACTACTTTTTTGTTGAAAATTTTGATGTCGAGTATCTCAGATACAATAGCATCGCAAGCACGTACATCGTACATTAAATTTTGTGACTACTTTTTTTTTGAAAATTTTGATGTCGAGTATCTCAGATACAATAGCATCGCAAGCACGTAGGAAGGAGTACCTTTTCAACGGTGTATCGAACATTAAATTTTGTGACTACTTTTTTTTGAAAATTTTGATGTCGAGTATCTCAGAAACAATAGCATCGCAAGCACGTAGGAAGGAGTACCTTTTCAACGGTGTTTCGAACATTAAATTTTGTGACCACTTTTTTGTTGAAAATTTTGATGTCGGGTATCTCAGATACAATAGCATCGCAAGCACGTAGAAAGGAGTACCTTTTCAACGGTGTATCGAACATTAAATTTTGTGACTACTTTTTTGTTGAAAATTTTGATGTCGAGTATCTCAGATACAATAGCATCGCAAGCACGTAGGAAGGAGTACCTTTTCAACGGTGTTTCGAACATTAAATTTTGTGACCACTTTTTTGTTGAAAATTTTGATGTCGAGCATCTCAGATACAATAGCATCGCAAGCACGTTCATCGTACATTAAATTTTGTGACTACATTTTTGTTGAAAATTTTGATGTCGAGTATCTCAGATACAATAGCATCGCAAGCACGTACATCGTACATTAAATTTTGTGACTACTTTTTTGTTGAAAATTTTGATGTCGAGTATCTTAGATACAATAGCATCGCAAGCACGTAGGAAGGAGTACCTTTTCAACGGTGTATCGAACATTAAATTTTGTGACTACTTTTTTGTTGAAAATTTTGATGTCGAGTATCTTAGATACAATAGCATCGCAAGCACGTAGGAAGGAGTACCTTTTCAACGGTGTATCGAACATTAAATTTTGTGACTACTTTTTTGTTGAAAATTTTGATGTCGAGTATCTCAGATACAATAGCATCGCAAGCACGTAGAAAGGAGTACCTTTTCAACGGTGTATCGAACATTAAATTTTGTGACTACTTTTTTGTTGAAAATTTTGATGTCGAGTATCTCAGATACAATAGCATCGCAAGCACGTACATCGTACATTAAATTTTGTGACTACTTTTTTTTTGAAAATTTTGATGTCGAGTATCTCAGATACAATAGCATCGCAAGCACGTAGGAAGGAGTACCTTTTCAACGGTGTATCGAACATTAAATTTTGTGACTACTTTTTTTTGAAAATTTTGATGTCGAGTATCTCAGAAACAATAGCATCGCAAGCACGTAGGAAGGAGTACCTTTTCAACGGTGTTTCGAACATTAAATTTTGTGACCACTTTTTTGTTGAAAATTTTGATGTCGGGTATCTCAGATACAATAGCATCGCAAGCACGTAGAAAGGAGTACCTTTTCAACGGTGTATCGAACATTAAATTTTGTGACTACTTTTTTGTTGAAAATTTTGATGTCGAGTATCTCAGATACAATAGCATCGCAAGCACGTAGGAAGGAGTACCTTTTCAACGGTGTTTCGAACATTAAATTTTGTGACCACTTTTTTGTTGAAAATTTTGATGTCGAGCATCTCAGATACAATAGCATCGCAAGCACGTTCATCGTACATTAAATTTTGTGACTACATTTTTGTTGAAAATTTTGATGTCGAGTATCTCAGATACAATAGCATCGCAAGCACGTACATCGTACATTAAATTTTGTGACTACTTTTTTGTTGAAAATTTTGATGTCGAGTATCTTAGATACAATAGCATCGCAAGCACGTAGGAAGGAGTACCTTTTCAACGGTGTATCGAACATTAAATTTTGTGACTACTTTTTTGTTGAAAATTTTGATGTCGAGTATCTTAGATACAATAGCATCGCAAGCACGTAGGAAGGAGTACCTTTTCAACGGTGTATCGAACATTAAATTTTGTGACTACTTTTTTGTTGAAAATTTTGATGTCGAGTATCTCAGATACAATAGCATCGCAAGCACGTAGAAAGGAGTACCTTTTCAACGGTGTATCGAACATTAAATTTTGTGACTACTTTTTTGTTGAAAATTTTGATGTCGAGTATCTCAGATACAATAGCATCGCAAGCACGTACATCGTACATTAAATTTTGTGACTACTTTTTTGTTGAAAATTTTGATGTCGAGTATCTCAGATACAATAGCATCGCAAGCACGTACATCGTACATTAAATTTTGTCACTACTTTTTTTTTGAAAATTTTGATGTCGAGTATCTCAGATACAATAGCATCGCAAGCACGTAGGAAGGAGTACCTTTTCACCGGTGTATCGAACATTAAATTTTGTGACTACTTTTTTGTTGAAAATTTTTGATGTCGAGTATCTTAGATACAATAGCATCGCAAGCACGTAGGAAGGAGTACCTTTTCACCGGTGTATCGAACATTAAATTTTGTGACTACTTTTTTGTTCAAAATTTTGATGTCGAGTATCTTAGATACAATAGCATCGCAAGCACGTAGGAAGGAGTACCTTTTCAACGGTGTTTCGAACATTAAATTTTGTGACCACTTTTTTGTTGAAAATTTTGATGTCGAGTATCTCAGATACAATAGCATCGCAAGCACGTAGAAAGGAGTACCTTTTCAACGGTGTATCGAACATTAAATTTTGTGACTACTTTTTTGTTGAAAATTTTGATGTCGAGTATCTCAGATACAATAGCATCGCAAGCACGTACATCGTACATTAAATTTTGTGACTACTTTTTTGTTGAAAATTTTGATGTCGAGTATCTCAGATACAATAGCATCGGAAGCACGTACCTCGTACATTAAATTTTGTCACTACTTTTTTTTTTGAAAATTTTGATGTCGAGTATCTCAGATACAATAGCATCGCAAGCACGTAGGAAGGAGTACCTTTTCACCGGTGTATCGTACATTAACTTTTGTGACTACTTTTTTGTTGAAAATTTTGATGTCGAGTATCTTAGATACAATAGCATCGCAAGCACGTAGGAAGGAGTACCTTTTCAACGGTGTATCGAACATTAAATTTTGTGACTACTTTTTTGTTGAAATTTTGATGTCGAGTATCTCAGATACAATAGCATCGCAAGCACGTACATCGTACATTAAATTTTGTGACTACTTTTTTGTTGAAAATTTTGATGTCGAGTATCTCAGATACAATAGCATCGAAAGCACGTACATCGTACATTAAATTTGTGACTACTTTTTTGTTGAAAATTTTGATGTCGAGTATCTCAGATACAATAGCATCGCAAGCACGTACATCGTACATTAAATTTTGTGACTACTTTTTTGTTGAAAATTTTGATGTCGAGTATCTCAGTTACAATAGCATTGCAAGCACGTAGGAAGGAGTACCTTTTCAACGGTGTATCGAACATTAAATTTTGTGACTACTTTTTTGTTGAAAATTTTTATGTCGAGTATCTTAGATACAATAGCATCGCAAGCACGTACATCGTACATTAAATTTTGTGACGACTTTTTTGTTGAAAATTTTGATGTCGAGTATCTCAGATACAATAGCATCGCAAGCACGTACATCGTACATTAAATTTTGTGACTACTTTTTTGTTGAAAATTTTGATGTCGAGTATCTCAGATACAATAGCATCGCAAGCAAGTAGGAAGGAGTACCTTTTCAACGGTGTTTCGAACATTAAATTTTGTGACCACTTTTTTGTTGAAAATTTTGATGTCGAGTATCTCAGATACAATAGCATCGCAAGCACGTAGAAAGGAGTACCTTTTCAACGGTGTATCGAACATTAAATTTTGTGACTACTTTTTTGATGAAAATTTTGATGTCGAGTATCTCAGATACAATAGCATCGCAAGCACGTACATCGTACATTAAATTTTGTGACTACTTTTTTGTTGAAAATTTTGATGTCGAGTATCTCAGATACAATAGCATCGCAAGCACGTACATCGTACATTAAATTTTGTGACTACTTTTTTTTTGAAAATTTTGATGTCGAGTATCTCAGATACAATAGCATCGCAAGCACGTAGGAAGGAGTACCTTTTCAACGGTGTATCGAACATTAAATTTTGTGACTACTTTTTTTTGAAAATTTTGATGTCGAGTATCTCAGAAACAATAGCATCGCAAGCACGTAGGAAGGAGTACCTTTTCAACGGTGTTTCGAACATTAAATTTTGTGACCACTTTTTTGTTGAAAATTTTGATGTCGGGTATCTCAGATACAATAGCATCGCAAGCACGTAGAAAGGAGTACCTTTTCAACGGTGTATCGAACATTAAATTTTGTGACTACTTTTTTGTTGAAAATTTTGATGTCGAGTATCTCAGATACAATAGCATCGCAAGCACGTAGGAAGGAGTACCTTTTCAACGGTGTTTCGAACATTAAATTTTGTGACCACTTTTTTGTTGAAAATTTTGATGTCGAGCATCTCAGATACAATAGCATCGCAAGCACGTTCATCGTACATTAAATTTTGTGACTACATTTTTGTTGAAAATTTTGATGTCGAGTATCTCAGATACAATAGCATCGCAAGCACGTACATCGTACATTAAATTTTGTGACTACTTTTTTGTTGAAAATTTTGATGTCGAGTATCTTAGATACAATAGCATCGCAAGCACGTAGGAAGGAGTACCTTTTCAACGGTGTATCGAACATTAAATTTTGTGACTACTTTTTTGTTGAAAATTTTGATGTCGAGTATCTTAGATACAATAGCATCGCAAGCACGTAGGAAGGAGTACCTTTTCAACGGTGTATCGAACATTAAATTTTGTGACTACTTTTTTGTTGAAAATTTTGATGTCGAGTATCTCAGATACAATAGCATCGCAAGCACGTAGAAAGGAGTACCTTTTCAACGTTGTATCGAACATTAAATTTTGTGACTACTTTTTTGTTGAAAATTTTGATGTCGAGTATCTCAGATACAATAGCATCGGAAGCACGTACATCGTACATTAAATTTTGTGACTACTTTTTTTTTGAAAATTTTGATGTCGAGTATCTCAGATACAATAGCATCGCAAGCACGTAGGAAGGAGTACCTTTTCACCGGTGTATCGAACATTAAATTTTGTGACTACTTTTTTGTTGAAAATTTTGATGTCGAGTATCTTAGATACAATAGCATCGCAAGCACGTAGGAAGGAGTACCTTTTCACCGTTGTATCGAACATTAAATTTTGTGACTACTTTTTTGTTCAAAATTTTGATGTCGAGTATCTTAGATACAATAGCATCGCAAGCACGTAGGAAGGAGTACCTTTTCAACGGTGTTTCGAACATTAAATTTTGTGACCACTTTTTTGTTGAAAATTTTGATGTCGAGTATCTCAGATACAATAGCATCGCAAGCACGTAGAAAGGAGTACCTTTTCAACGGTGTATCGAACATTAAATTTTGTGACTACTTTTTTGTTGAAAATTTTGATGTCGAGTATCTCAGATACAATAGCATCGCAAGCACGTACATCGTACATTAAATTTTGTGACTACTTTTTTGTTGAAAATTTTGATGTCGAGTATCTCAGATACAATAGCATCGGAAGCACGTACCTCGTACATTAAATTTTGTCACTACTTTTTTTTTTGAAAATTTTGATGTCGAGTATCTCAGATACAATAGCATCGCAAGCACGTAGGAAGGAGTACCTTTTCACCGGTGTATCGTACATTAACTTTTGTGACTACTTTTTTGTTGAAAATTTTGATGTCGAGTATCTTAGATACAATAGCATCGCAAGCACGTAGGAAGGAGTACCTTTTCAACGGTGTATCGAACATTAAATTTTGTGACTACTTTTTTGTTGAAATTTTGATGTCGAGTATCTCAGATACAAAAGCATCGCAAGCACGTCCATCGTACATTAAATTTTGTGACTACTTTTTTGTTGAAAATTTTGATGTCGAGTATCTCAGATACAATAGCATCGCAAGCACGTAGGAAGGAGTACCTTTTCGACGGTGTTTCGAACATTAAATTTTGTGACCACTTTTTTGTTGAAAATTTTGATGTCGAGTATCTCAGATACAATAGCATCGCAAGCACGTAGAAAGGAGTACCTTTTCAACGGTGTATCGAACATTAAATTTTGTGACTACTTTTTTGTTGAAAATTTTGATGTCGAGTATCTCAGATACAATAGCATCGCAAGCACGTACATCGTACATTAAATTTTGTGACTACTTTTTTGTTGAAAATTTTGATGTCGAGTATCTCAGATACAATAGCATCGCAAGCACGTAAATCGAACATTAAATTTTGTGACCACTTTTTTGTTGAAAATTTTGATGTCGAGTATCTCAGATACAATAGCATCGCAAGCACGTACATCGTACATTAAATTTTGTGACTACTTTTTTGTTGAAAATTTTGATGTCGAGTATCTCAGATACAATAGCATCGCAAGCACGTACATCGTACATTAAATTTTGTGACTACTTTTTTGTTGAAAATTTTGATGTCGAGTATCTCAGATACAATAGCATCGCAAGCACGTACATCGTACATTAAATTTTGTGACTACTTTTTTGTTGAAAATTTTGATGTCGAGTATCTCAGTTACAATAGCATCGCAAGCACGTAGGAAGGAGTACCTTTTCAACGGTGTATCGAACATTAAATTTTGTGACTACTTTTTTGTTAAAAATTTTTATGTCGAGTATCTTAGATATAATAGCATCGCAAGCACGTAGGAAGGAGCACCTTTTAACGGTGTATCGAACATTAAATTTTGTGACCACTTTTTTGTTGAAAATTTTGATGTCGAGTATCTCAGATACAATAGCATCGCAAGCACGTAGAAAGGAGTACCTTCTCAATGGTGTATCGAACATTAAATTTTGTGACTACTTTTTTGTTGAAAATTTTGATGTCGAGTATCTCAGATACAATAGCATCGAGTTAATTCCACACATCTGGAAAACATAAAAACACCAGAATAGCCATCACACAAGATACAATAGATAAATGCGCATTGTACAAAATGTGTGCATGACATCTGGAATCGATAAAAACCATAAATTACCCCCGCATAGAAGATAAGAAGCCACTTGACCAAAAAGGCGTACGTGACTTCCCAAATGAGTAAAGCAGCATCCAAAGATCAACCGAGGTTTCGTAAAACAGAAGAACATCCACAAGCAGGCAGAACGACTTGTGCCCTCGAGAAGTTTCGAACAAAACCTTCGCGTGCCTCTCGGTCTCCGTTAAGTTAGATCTTTAATGTTAAAAACTTAATGTAATATCTATTGTGTAATTAATAAAAATATAATTATTTTTTTTAAAATAAAATTAACATAATAGTTAACTAGCGCCCGAGCAGGGACAGCAATATAAAAGTGATACACAATGTGAAATCAAAAGTTGCTGAACCAGAGAAAAAAAATTTAAAATAGATTAAATAAAAATCTATCACCGTTGGAATAATTATCATAAAGATAATTCAACAAAAATCGTAGGACGTAAAGCACCTTACGTTGCGGGAACTGCAAAAGCCAAAGCATCGGGAGAAGTAGACACAAAGGAAGTCAAAAATCTAAGAAGAATCCAGCAGGAGTTCAAAAAGAAGAAAACTAACAACAATCCAGAACAACAACTACTATATTATATAAAGTAAGAAAACTAACTATTATAATTTTTTTTGTTTTTAAGTGAAAGTGAATATATTATTATTATTATTTAATTAAGAAATAATTCAGTTAAAAGTGTCAGTATGAACGCGCAACAAGTAGCCGATCTAATTACTCAGACAGTAAGTGAGACTACTAGGAGTCTTAAAGCACAGATAGATGAACTAGCATTAAGTTTAGCTAATTTAACTTCAGGTGATTCAATAATACCATACACCGACATAGGAATAGACCCTTTAATAACAGGAGGAGAACCTTTAGATGTAGTGAAATGTCTTCCCACTTTTGACGGTAGTAATTATGTTAGTTGGAGAACTGCAGTCCAAAACTGTATGAAAATATATGAGCCAGTTAAAGGGGGGAGTAGGTACTACGCAGTCACAAACATAATAAGGAATAAAGTGATAGGAGCAGCAAACGACATTTTAACTTCACACGGAACGCCATTAAATGTTGATGCGATTATATATAGATTAGATATAACGTACGAAGACAAAAGGCCCATTCACATGCTACAAAGTGAACTTTCTAATTTAAGACAGGGAAAACAGTCCTTACAAGAATTTTACGATCACGTTAGCAAAACACTCACATTAATTACGAACAAAACAATAATGACCTACGGGCCACACAAAGCTGAAACAAGCTGTCTTATAAACGTAGCCAGGGATAACGCATTAAGAACATTCATACTTGGTTTAAATCAACCAATATCTCAAATAGTGTTCTCTTTAAATCCACTTGATCTTCCTAATGCACTAGCCAGGGCCCAAGAGATAGAGTCAAATATGTACCAATATAAAGATAATCAGCATTCCGCACATAGAATAACCTCCCTACCACCAAGGTTCAACTATACTAGCCAACCCAGACAGGTAGTACCAGCTATTAATATTTCGGGTAATAACAACATTCATAGACAAAATTTTACCCAAAATAGTCATCAAAGAATGGATATTCCAAGTAGTGGACAATTTAGAAGGCCAACTCAGCATAACGCACTGAGTCATTCCCAAAATCAAAATCGAAACACGTTTAATCATCCTCCCAGGAATTTTAATACCCAGAATCAATACAACCCCTTTAAACGAGAAAGGGCACCAAGTGATCAAATTCCTACCAAAGCTCCTAGGCTACATCATTTTAAATGAAAACGACGATTTTTTAGAGTAAGGCACGACCTGCCTTGTATCCAGCGAACACACACAAAGTCAGGTTGTTTATTCAATATTCTTATTGACACAGGGGCAACACATAATTATGTTAAACCAAACAATGAGATATCAAGAAAACAATTAGAAGTTAGGCCTAGAGTTAATAGTGTCCATGGCACAACAATTATCGATAAATATCAAGATTTAAATATTTTAGGTGTTAAGGAAAGATTTTACGTTCTACCGGAGTTAACCGAGTACGACGCGATCATAGGAATGAAATTATTAAAGAAGGTTAATGGAATAATTAATATTGGACAGAACACGTTAGAATTCGCGACAGGCATAGTACCTCTGAAATTCGACGATAAATTTCTGAACCACATCAATATAGAAAGTAGTGAGAATAAATATGTAGTTAAGTTAAGAGAAACTCTTAGACAATATCAAGGAATATTTACCCCTCAACCCAATTATCTACCATTCAACACCCAAGTTGAATGTGACATACCCACGTCACATGATGACGCTATATGGAGCAAACAATATCCATATCCGCAAAGCGCAAACACATTCATTAATTCTGAAATTAAAACACTACTGGAGAACGGTATAATTCGTCCTAGTAGGAGTCCATATAATAATCCAATATGGGTGGTGGACAAGAAAGGAATTAATCCAGACGGATCAAAAAGATTCCGCTTAGTTATAGATTTTAAAAAACTGAACTCTGCAACAAAAACAATTAAATATCCTATGGCAGAAACATCCATTATACTGAGTAACCTTGGCAGAGGAAAATACTTTACAACAATTGATCTTCAGAGTGGATTTCATCAAATAAAGATGAAAGAGGAAGACTTTAAAAAGACCGCATTTTCTGTAAATAATGGAAAATATGAATACCTCCGAATGCCATTTGGGCTCAAAAACGCCCCTGCTATTTTTCAAGCAGCAATGGATGACATACTAAGACCATATGTTGGCAAATTCTGCCATGTCTATATTGATGATGTGATAATATTCTCAGAATCAGCTGAAGAACATTTAACACACATCGAGACAATCATCAAAGCGCTAAGTGCGGCACATATGACCATAAGTAATGAAAAATCCATTTATTTTAAGAAAGAGGTTAAATTTTTAGGCTATATTATCAGCCATAATTGTATTAAAACTGACCCAGACAAGGTCAAAACAATCAACGAATATCCTGAACCGACTACAATTCGACAACTTAGAAGCTTCTTGGGTATGTCAGGTTACTACAGGAAATTCATACAGAATTATGCACATATCGCTAAACCGCTCACACCGTTCCTAAGAGGCATAGAAAATAATAAACGTAAGACTATAAACATAGAATTTACATCGGAAGCAAAGAAGGCATTTGAACAAATTAAAAAGAAACTATTAGAACAAGTCTTGTTAAACCAACCAGACTTTAGCAAAGGATTCGAACTCACTACAGACGCAAGTAACTCAGCCATAGGCGCAGTACTAAGTCAAGAGGGGAAACCAATAACGTTCATAAGCAGAACATTAAGCGAAACGGAACAAGGTTACGCCACCAACGAAAAAGAGCTTTTGGCCATAGTTTGGGCATTGAGCGACCTTAGGAATTACCTGTACGGGCATGCTGGAATTAAGATCTATACAGATCACCAGCCCCTTACATTTTCGATAAGTAATAACATAGACTAACTAATAATAAAGACGGGACACTTCATAGAAAGAAAAAGAAACCAATTTTAGATTGCCTCCACCGAGATTGCCTCCACAGCATACATGTTTTGTTCGAAGAGCGATAATTTGTTTGTTGTTATGATTAAAAGTTGCAAGTTGCAATGAATGATCAAACCACACACAGGTCAAAATAAAAAGAACACAGCGCAGATGCAGATACGTACATATTCACTTTCACAGTTCGATCCGTCAACTTCACAACAACAAAAACACACGCAACGAGCTCTGTTTTCTGCATCTATTTCATTGTGCTATCACAGCCCAGACGCAGATACAGACATATTCACAGAGTGATGTACTCGTAGGTATCAACTTCACAAAAAAAAACACACGCAGTTTTTTTTTCAGTTTTAATTTTTGTTGTGTCTTTTTTTCAAGATTGCGATATGCCTTTTTATTTGTTTTATTATTCATTAGAAATTCGTTTTCAATTAATACAAAATAATTTATTAGAAAACGAATTTGGGAATTTTAAATTCCATTCGTTAGCTGTAAAGGTTCTCTTCAAAATAATAAAAAATGGGCACGAC
Source organism: Eupeodes corollae (assembly GCF_945859685.1). Lineage (NCBI taxonomy): Eukaryota > Metazoa > Arthropoda > Insecta > Diptera > Syrphidae > Eupeodes > Eupeodes corollae. The sequence goes on from NW_026605130.1 coordinate 296,784, forward strand.
TGGATCGCACAAACTTGCTCTCGTAGCTAACAACTTTAACGCAGCTAGAATTTGATGATGTACAAGTACATATTAATTTGTTCAAAAATATTGTGACATTATTAAAAAAAATAAGAAATAAAATTAGATAAATTGATTAAGTTATTTTAATGGCTAAAACCTTAGAGCTAAAAATAAAGAAAGCCATCTGATGTGTTTGATAAATATGAATTTAAGAAAAAATAGTTTCAAAAATTGTTGAAGTCTTTTAGTGTTTAATAAAATACAATTTTACATACAATACAAAAAAATATTCATTGGCCCCTTTCCAAGAAATTGAATTTTCACAAAAAAATTCAATATTTTTTAAAAATCCAAAAAAAATTTTGAAAATTTTTATATGCAAAATTGTTTAAATGGTAAAGGAGAACTCGCATAAGATTTTTGGTTGAAATCAGTTAAGCCGTTGACGAGAAATTTGAAAACCAAAAAATCGGTTTATATGACAGGTCCCGTAGTAATCGTTATTGATATTTTTTTTTATAAAAGTATTAACTTTAAAAATAAAAATACTTCTTTTTATAAAAATTCTTGGAGGCATTTTTGAGAAAAATAAGTTTTTTATTTTAACGGTTTTCAATATTTGTATGGGAGGTACCGTTGTTTTTGGATTAAGAAACATGGTTGTACTGTAGAGTGAAGGTACCCAAAGTTTTAAGTTCATGAAAATAAAAACGTAATTAAAAAGTAGCATTTCTTTATTGAATTCATTTGAATTTTTTTTAACAAAATCCTCGGACCCGTTTTTGAGAAAAATGTCATTTTCGTTTTTAGCGAAACAAAATTGTATGGCTGGTACCGTTATTTTTGGTCCTAAAAAAAATTAAAAAAACGCCTGGGCATATTAGACAAACAACATTATATACCAAATTTGAAGAAAATCCCTTCAGCCTTCTTATGCTTGTAATATTTTTAGCTTCCGGTGTTGCTTCAGCTCCTTTTTAGATGTTGTAGGCTTTGCACTCTCCCAAACACTAAACTTTTTAAGCATACAAAGAATTATATAATCTAGAATTAGAATGTGGTGAGAACTGCAAACGTTTTGGAATCCTATTAGTTTCTAGAATACACATTTCTGTAATTGTGGATTTAATTTTTTTTATATGTGGAGTGCTGCTGATGACTTTTTAAAAAACTTGTACATGAACCTTAGAGATTTCAAAGAAAAGATCAGTTGGAGCAGTTATGCTACCGAAATCTGATGTTTTTGAGAAATTTTTGTGGAACAAAAATGTTTCAGAAGACTTTTTCATTTTAATAGATTCCCCACATCTTTTCATATCAGTTGGGCATAATTTACAAGATATTTTTTTAGTCATCATCAAAATTGCGGCACCGATGAAATACCTTAGAGAAAGGTCCTCTATCAAAATATCGTCCTCTATAATATTAAATTCTGGAAGGTCAACATCTTCATCTTCACCTTCTTCTATGACTTCTCCAGGCAAATTTGGATTTTCTCTATCATTTTGATAACTACTATCAAGATTTGATTGGAAAAATACATCTTCTGACAAAAAATCCTCGGTTTTTTTTATAATTCAATAAAACTGAAAAAAAAATTTGTCACCTCTAAAATTTTACGACTGAAATATGATTTCATCTCTAAAACAATTTTGTGCAACGAAGAATAATGTTTTTGACATCTGATAAAATTTTGAGACAGTTTTTTTTTATAAAAAATAAAAATAAAAAAAAAACATTACTTAAAGTTCGTAAAAATTGAATATCGATTCAAATATCTTTTAAAAAACTTGAAATTTGGGCTTCAATATTATTTTATCTTATAAGAAATATTGTTTTCAACATTTTGAAAAACGTTGAGAAAAATCGAACTTACAGTTTTTTTACAAAAAAAAATAAAAACTAAAAAAAAATTAACAAAAGTTGGTAAAAAATGATTTTCGACTCAAATATCTTTAAAAAACTTTGAGGTAATAGCTTGTAATTAATTTTTTCTTATAAGGAATATTGTTTTCAACATTAGGAAACATTTTGAGAAAAATCGAATTGACAGTTTTTTTTACAAAAAATAAAAACCTAAAAAAATGTATAAAAGTTGGTTAAAATTGATTTTCGACTCAAATATCTTTAAAAAACTTTGAGGTAATAGCTTGTAATTAATTTTTTCTTATAAGGAATATTGTTTTCAACATTAGGAAACATTTTGAGAAAAATCGAATTGACAGTTTTTTTACAAAAAATAAAAACATACAAAAAATTTATAAAAGTTGGTTAAAATTGATTTTCGACTCAAATATCTTTTCAAAAATTAAAAATATTGGCTTCAAACTTATTTTATTTCACAAAAAATATTGTTTTCAATATTCAGTAATTTTTATATAAAAATCCAACAGTCCGTTTTTTCATAAAAAATAAAATCTACAAAAAATAGTGCGCAAATTTGGTAAAAATACATATAGACAAACTTTTAAGCAAGACAAATCGACAGACGGGATGGGAAGTTATCAGTGTGGGTCGCATCCCAGCCTCTTTTTTTAATAATGTATTGCGTACACTTTTAATGAGATGACAAGGGTCATACAACGCGAAAATTCCTTGACAGTTGTGATAAAAGATCGGCTTTTCTAGTCTTATATCTAGAAAATTGAAGCACCTTCTATTATTCGAACCTTGATCGCATGTTAAACTTCTGACCCGTAGCCCAATGTCTTGACAATAATTAAGATTGTTTATCAGATATGTTTGTAATTTCTTACCACTTATAGAAATAAAAATAATACCTACAAAATTATTTTTTATTAATTGAAAACGAATTTCTAATGAATAATAAAACAAATAAAAAGGCATATCGCAATCTTGAAAAAAAGACACAACAAAAATTAAAACTGAAAAAAAAACTGCGTGTGTTTTTTTTTGTGAAGTTGATACCTACGAGTACATCACTCTGTGAATATGTCTGTATCTGCGTCTGGGCTGTGATAGCACAATGAAATAGATGCAGAAAACAGAGCTCGTTGCGTGTGTTTTTGTTGTTGTGAAGTTGACGGATCGAACTGTGAAAGTGAATATGTACGTATCTGCATCTGCGCTGTGTTCTTTTTATTTTGACCTGTGTGTGGTTTGATCATTCATTGCAACTTGCAACTTTTAATCATAACAACAAACAAATTATCGCTCTTCGAACAAAACATGTATGCTGTGGAGGCAATCTCGG